>NW_025728460.1:0-233026 GCF_021461385.2 Schistocerca piceifrons | reverse complement strand
AAGAAGGACCAAGGTATACAGTAAACCTGGAGTGAAGCATCGGAATCTATAACTAGTGTTACAGGAATGGTTCAAATCATAGACAGTAAGAAGAGTCAGACTTCTTTTACTTAAGTCGGCATTGAGCCTTTTGTATTTAATTCCGATGCAATTTCTGTGTTTCATCGTCAATAAGAAGGTCCAAGGGATACAGTAAACCTGGAGTGAAGCATCGGAGTCTATAACTAGTGTCACAGGAATGGTTCAAAGCATAGACAGTAGGAAGAGTCAGTCTTCTTGTACTTAATTCGGCATTGTGCCTTTTGTATTTAATTCTGATTCAATTTCTGTGTTTCATCGTCAATAAGAAGGTCAGAGGGATACAGTAAACCTGAAGTGAAGCATCGGAATCTATATTTAGTGTCACAGGAATGGTTCAAAACATAGTCAGTAAGAAGAGTCAGTCTTCTTGTACTTAAGTCGGCATAGTGCATTTTGTATTTAATTCCGATGCAATTTTTGTGTTTCAACGTCAATAAGAAGGTCCCAGGGATACAGCAAACCTGGAGTGAAGCATCGAAATCTATAACTAGTGTCTCAGGGACGGTTCAAACATAGACAGTAAGATGAATCAGTATTCTTGTACCTTAGACGGCATTGCGCCTTTTCTATTTAATTCCGATATAATTTCTGTGTTTCATCGTCAATAAGAAGGTCCAAGGGATACAGTAAACCTGGGGTGAAGCTTCGGAATCTATAACTAGTGTCCCAGGGATGGTTCAAAACTTAGACAGAAAGAAGAGTAGGTCTTCTTGTACTTAAGTCGGTATTGTGCCTTTTGTATTTAATTCCGGTGCAATTTCTGTGTTTCATCGTCAATAAGAAGGTCCAAGTAATACAGTAAACCTGAAGTGAAGCATCGGAATCTATGACTAGTGTCGTAGGAATGGTTCAAAGCATAGACAGTAAGATGAGTCAGTCTTCTTGTACTTAAGTCGGCATTGTACCTTTTGTATTTCATTCCGATGCATTTTCTGTGTTTCATCGTCAATAGGAAGGTCCAAGGGATACAGTCAACCTGAAGTGAAGCATCTGAATCTATAACTAGTGTCACAGGAATGGTTCAAAACATAGACAGTAGGAGGAGTCTGTCTTCTTGTACTTAAGTCGGTATTGTGCCTTTTGTATTCAATTCCAATGCAATTTCTGTGTTTCATCGTCAATAAGAAGGTCCAAGGGATACAGTAAACCAGAAGGGAACCATCGGAATCTATAACTAGTGTCACAGGAATGGTTCAAAACATAGTCAATAAGAATAGTCAGTCTACTTGTACTTAAGTCATCATTGTGCTTTTTCCATTTAATTCTGATGCAATTTCTTTGTTTCATCGTCAATAAGAAGGTCCAAGGGATACAGTAAACCTGGAGTGAAGCATCGGAGTCTATAACTAGTGTCACAGGAATGGTTCAAAGCATAGATAGTAACAAGAGTCAGTCCTCTTGTACTTAATTCGGCATTGTGCCTTTTGTATTTAATTCTGATGCAATTTCTGTGTTTCATCGTCATTAAGAAGGTCAGAGGGATACAGTAAACCTGAAGTGAAGCATCGGAATCTATAACTAGTGTCACAGGAATGGTACAAAGCATAGTCAGTAAGAAGAGTCAGTCTTCTTGTACTTAAGTCGGCATTGTGCTTTTTGTATTTAATTCCGATGCAATTTTTGTGTTTCATCGTCAATAAGACGGTCCAAGGGATACAGTAAACCTGGAGTGAAGCATCGAAATCTATCACTAGTGTCACAGGGACGGTTCAAAACATAGACAGTAAGATGAGTCAGTATTCTTGTACTTAAGTCATCATTGTTCTTTTTCTATTTAATTCCGATGGAATTTCTGTGTTTCATCGTCAATAAGAAGGTCCAAGGGATACAGTAAAGCTGGAGTGAAGCATCGGGATCTATAACTAGTGTCACAGGATTGTTTCAAACCATAGACAATAAGAAGAGTCAGACTTCTTTTACTTAGGTCGTCATTGTGCCTTTTGTATTTAATTCCGATGCTATTTCTGTGTTTCATCGTCAATAAGAAGGACAGAGGCATACAGTAATCCTGAAGTGAAGCATCGGAATCAATGACTAGTGTCACAGGAATGGTTCAAACATAGTCAGTAAGTAGAGTCAGTATTCTTGTACTTAAGTCGGTATTGTGCCATTTGTATTAAATTCCGATGCAATTTCTGTGTTTCAATGTCAATAAGAAGGTCACAGGGATACAGTAAACCTGACGTGAAGCATCGGAATCAATAACAAGTGTCACAGGAATGGTTCAAACCATAGACAGTAAGAAGAGTCAGACTTCTTTTACTTAAGTCGGCATTGTGCCTTTTGTATTTAATTCCGATGCTATTTCTGTGTTTCATCGTCAATAAGAAGGTCCAAGGGATACAGTAAACCTGGAGTAAAGCATCGGAGTCTGTAACTAGTGTCACAGGAATGGTTCAAAACATAGTCAGTAAGAAGAGTCAGTCTTCTTGTACTTAAATCGGTATTGTGCCTTTTGTAATTAATTCCGATGCAATTTCTGTGTTTCAATGTCAATAAGAAGGTCCAAGGGATACAGTAAACCTGAAGTGAAGCATCGGAATCTATACCTAGTGTCACAGGAATGGCTCAAAACATAATCAGTAAGAAGAGTCAGTCATCTTGTACTTAAGTCATCATTGTGCCTTTTCTATTTAATTCTGATGCAATTTTTGTGTTTCAACGTCAATAAGAAGGTCCAAGGGATACAGCAAACCTGGAGTGAAGCATCGAAATCTATAACTAGTGTCACAGGGACGGTTCAAACATAGACAGTAAGATGAATCAGTATTCTTGTACTTGTGTCGGCATTGCGCCTATTCTATTTAATTCCAATACAATTTCTGTGTTTCATCGTCAATAAGAAGGTCCAAGGGATACAGAAAACCTGGGGTGAAGCTTCGGAATCTATAACTAGTGTCCCAGGGATGGTTCGAAACTTAGACAGTAAGAAGAGTAGGTCTTCTTGTACTTAAGTCGGCATTGTGCCCTTTGTATTTAATTCCGGTGCAATTTCTGTGTTTCATCGTCAATAAGAAGGTCGGAGGGATACAGTAATCCTGAAGTGAAGCATCGGAATCTATGACTAGTGTCACAGGAATGGTTCAAAACATAGTCAGTAAGAAGAGTCAGTCTTCTTGTACTTAATTCGGCATTGTGCCTTTTGTATTTAATTCTGATGTAATTTCTGTGTTTCATCGTCAATAGGAAGGTCAGA
This sequence comes from Schistocerca piceifrons, assembly GCF_021461385.2. NCBI lineage: Eukaryota > Metazoa > Arthropoda > Insecta > Orthoptera > Acrididae > Schistocerca > Schistocerca piceifrons. The sequence goes on along the minus strand of NW_025728460.1, from coordinate 229,749 downwards.
GGGATACAGTAAACCTCAAGTGAAGCATTGGAATCTATAACTAGTGTCACAGGAATGGTTCAAAACATAGTTAGTAAGAAGAGTCGGTCTTCTTGTACTTAAGTCATCATTGTGCCTTTTCTATTTAATTCTGATGCAATTTCTGTGTTTCATCGTCAATAAGAAGGTCCAAGGGATACAGTAAACCTGGGGTGCAGCATCGGAATATATAAGTAGTGTCCCAGGGATGGTTCAAAACATAGACAGTAAGAAAAGTCAGTCTTCTTGTACTTAAGTCGGCATTGTGCCTTTTGTATTTAATTCCAGTGCAATTTCTGTGTTTCATCGTCAATACGAAGGTCAGAGGGATACAGTAATCCTGAAGTGAAGCATCGGAATCTATGACTAGTGTCACAGGAATGGTTCAAAACATAGAAAGTAAGATGAGTCAGTATTCTTGTACTTAAGTCGGCATTGTGCCTTTTCTATTTCATTCCGATGCAATTTCTGTGGTTCATCGTCAATAAGAATGTCCAAGGGATACAGTAAACCTGATGTGAAGCATCGGAAACTATAACTAGTGTCACAGGAATGGTTCAAACATAGTCTGTAAGAAGAGGCAGTCCTCTTGTACTTAGGTCATCATTGTGCATTTTCTATTTAATTCTGATGCAATTTCTGTGTTTCATTGTCAATAAGAATGTCCAAGGGATACAGTAGACCTGGAGTGAAGCATCGGAATCTATAACTAGTGTCACAGGAATGGTTCAAATCACAGACAGTAAGGAGAGTCAGACTTCTTGTACTTAAGTCGGCATTGTGCCTTCTGTATTTCATTGCGATGCAATTTCTGTGTTTCATCGTCAATAAGAAGGACCAAGGGATACAGTAAACCTGGAGTGAAGTATCAGAGTCTATAACTAGTGTCACAGCAATTGTTCAAAGCATAGACAGTATGAAGAGTCAGTCTTCCTGTACTTAATTCGGCATTGAGCCTTTTGTATTTAATTCCGCTGGAATTTCTGTGTTTCATCGTCAGTAAGAAGGTCCAAGGGATACAGTAATCCTGAAGTTAAGCATCGGAATCTATAACTAGTGTCACAGGAATGGTTCAAACATAGTCAGTAAGATGGGTCAGTCTTCTTGTAGTTAAGTTGGCATTGTGCCTATTCTACTTAATTCCGATGCAATTTCTGTGTTTCATCGTCAATAAGAAGGTCCAAGGGATGCAGTAAACCTGAAACGTACTATCGGAATCTATAACTAATGTCACAGGAATGGTTCAAATCATAGACAGGAGGAAAAGTCAGTCTACATGTACTTAAGTCGGCATTGTGGCTTTTGTATTTAATTCCGATGCAATTTCTGTGTTTCATCGTCAATAAGAATGTCAGAGGGATACAGTAAACCTGATGTGCAGTATCGGAATCTATAACTAGTGTCACATGAATGGTTCAAAGCATAGTCAGTAAGAAGAGTCAGTCTTCTTGTACTTAAGTCGGCATTGTGCCTTTTGTATTTAATTCCGATGCAATTTCTGTGTTTCATCGTCAATAAGAAGGTTCAAGGGATACAGTAGACCTCGAGTGAAGCACCGGAATCTATAACTAGTGTCACAGGAATGGTTCAAAACATAGACTGTCGGTAGAGTCAGTCTTCTTGTACTTATGTCGGCATTGTGCCTTTTGTATTTAAATCCGATGCAATTTCTGTGTTTCACCGTCAATAAGAAGGTCAGAGGGATACAGTAAACCAGAAGTGAAGCATCGGAATCTATAACTAGAGTCACAGGAATGGTTCAAAACATAGACAGTAAGAAGAGTCAGTTTTCTTGTACATAATTCGGCATTGTGCCTTTTGTATTTAATTCCTATGCAATTTCTGTGTTTCATCGTCAATAAGAAGGTCCAAGGGATACAGTAAACCTGGAGTGAAGCACCGGAATCTATAACTAGTGTCTCAGGAATGGTTCAAAACATAGACTGTCGGAAGAGTCAGTCTTCTTGTACTTTAGTCGGCATTGTGCCTTTTGTATTTAATTCCGATGCAAATCTGTGTTTCATCGTCAATAAGAAGGTCCAAGAGATACAGTAAACATGGAGTGAAGCATCGGAATCTATAACTAGTGTCACAGGAATGGTTCAAAACATAGTCAGTAAGAAGAGTCAGTCTTCTTGTACTTAAGTCGGCATTGTACCTTTTGTATTTAATTCCGATACAATTTCGGTGTTTCATCGTCAATAAGAAGGTCCAAGGGATACAGTAAAGCTGGAGTGAAGGATCGGAATCTATAACTAGTGTCACAGGGATGGTTCAAAACATAGACAGTAAGAAGAGTCAGTCTTCTTGTACTTAAGTCGGCATTGTGCCTTTTGTATTTAATTCCGATGCAATTTCTGTGTTTCATCGTCAATAAGAAGATCAGAGGGATACAGTAAAACTGATGTTAAGCATCGGAATCTATGACTAGTGTCACAGGGACGGTCCAAAACATAGAAAGTAAGATGAGTCAGTATTCTTGTACTTAAGTCGGCATTGTGCCTTTTCTATTTAATTCCGATGCAATTTCTGTGGTTCATCGTCAATAAGAAGGTCCAAGGGATACAGTAAACTTGATGTGAAGCATCGGAATCTATAACTAGTGTCACAGGAGTGGTTCAAAACATAGTCTGTAAGAAGAGGCAGTCCTCTTGTACTTAGGTCATCATTGTGCATATTCTATTTCATTCTGATGCAATTTCTGTGTTTCATTGTCAATAAGAAGGTCCAAGGGATACAGTAGACCTGGAGTGAAGCATCGGAATCTATAACTAGTGTCACAGGAATGGTTCAAAACATAGACTGTCGGAAGAGTCGGTCTTCTTGTACTTTAGTCGGCATTGTGCCTTTTGTATTTAATTCCGATGCAAATTCTGTGTTTCATCGTCAATAAGAAGGTCCAAGAGATACAGTAAACATGGAGTGAAGCATTGGAATCTATAACTAGTGTCACAGGAATGGATCAAAACATAGTCAGTAAGAAGAGTCAGTCGTCTTGTACTTAAGTCATCATTGTGCCTTTTCTATTTAATTCTGATGCAATTTCTGTGTTTCATCGTCAATAAGAAGGTCCAAGGGATACAGGAAACCTGGAGTGAAGCATCGGAATCTATAACTAGTGTCACAGGAATGGTTCAAATCATAGACAGTAAGAAGAGTCAGACTTCTTTTACTTATGTCGGCATTGTGCCTTTTGTATTTAATTCCGATGCTATTTCTGTGTTTCATCGTCAATAAGAAGGTCGAAGGGATACAGTAAACCTGGAGTGAAGCATCGGAGTCTATAACTAGTGTCCGGGAATGGTTCAAAACATAGACAGTAAGATGAGTCAGTCTTCTTGTACATAATTCGGCATTGTGCCTTTTGTATTTAATTCTGATGCAATTTCTGTGTTTCATCGTCAATAAGGAGGTCCAAGGGATACAGTAAACCTGGAGTGAAGCATCGGCATCTATAACTAGAGTCACCGGGACGGTTCAAATCATAGACAGTAAGATGAGTCAGTATTCTTGTACTTAAGTCGGCATTGTGCCTTTTCTATTTAATTCCGATGCAATTTCTGTGTTTCATCGTCAATAAGGAGGTCCAAGGGATACAGTAAACCTGAAGTGAAGCATCGGAATCAATAACTAGTGTCACAGGAATGGTTCAAAACATAGACAGTAGGAAGAGTCAGTCTTCTTGTACTTAAGTCGGCATTGTGCTTATTGTATTTAATTCCGATGCAATATCTGTGTTTCATCCTCAAGAAGAAGGTCCAAGGGATACAGTAAACCGGGAGTGAAGCATAGGAATTTATTACTAGTGTCCCAGGGATTGTTCAAAACATAGACAGTAAGAAGAGTCAGTCTTCTTGTACTTAAGTCGGCATTGTGCCTTTTGTACATAATTCCGGTGCAATTTCTGTGTTTAATCGTCAATAAGAAGGTCAGAGGGATACAGTAAACCTGAAGTGAAGCATCGGAATCTATATTTAGTGTCACAGGAATGGTTCAAAACATAGTCAGAAAGAAGAGTCAGTCTTCTTGTACTTAAGTCGGCATAGTGCATTTTGTATTTAATTCCGATGCAATTTTTGTGTTTCAACGTCAATAAGAAGGTCCCAGGGATACAGCAAACCTGGAGTGAAGCATCGAAATCTATAACTAGTGTCTCAGGGACGGTTCAAACATAGACAGTAAGATGAATCAGTATTCTTGTACCTTAGACGGCATTGCGCCTTTTCTATTTAATTCCGATATAATTTCTGTGTTTCATCGTCAATAAGAAGGTCCAAGGGATACAGTAAACCTGGGGTGAAGCTTCGGAATCTATAACTAGTGTCCCAGGGATGGTTCAAAACTTAGACAGAAAGAAGAGTAGGTCTTCTTGTACTTAAGTCGGTATTGTGCCTTTTGTATTTAATTCCGGTGCAATTTCTGTGTTTCATCGTCAATAAGAAGGTCCAAGTAATACAGTAAACCTGAAGTGAAGCATCGGAATCTATGACTAGTGTCGTAGGAATGGTTCAAAGCATAGACAGTAAGATGAGTCAGTCTTCTTGTACTTAAGTCGGCATTGTACCTTTTGTATTTAATTCCGATGCATTTTCTGTGTTTCATCGTCAATAGGAAGGTCCAAGGGATACAGTCAACCTGAAGTGAAGCATCTGAATCTATAACTAGTGTCACAGGAATGGTTCAAAACATAGACAGTAGGAGGAGTCTGTCTTCTTGTACTTAAGTCGGTATTGTGCCTTTTGTATTCAATTCCAATGCAATTTCTGTGTTTCATCGTCAATAAGAAGGTCCAAGGGATACAGTAAACCAGAAGGGAACCATCGGAATCTATAACTAGTGTCACATGAATGGTTCAAAACATAGTCAATAAGAATAGTCAGTCTACTTGTACTTAAGTCATCATTGTGCTTTTTCCATTTAATTCTGATGCAATTTCTTTGTTTCATCGTCAATAAGAAGGTCCAAGGGATACAGTAAACCTGGAGTGAAGCATCGGAGTCTATAACTAGTGTCACAGGAATGGTTCAAAGGATAGATAGTAACAAGAGTCAGTCCTCTTGTACTTAATTCGGCATTGTGCCTTTTGTATTTAATTCTGATGCAATTTCTGTGTTTCATCGTCATTAAGAAGGTCAGAGGGATACAGTAAACCTGAAGTGAAGCATCGGAATCTATAACTAGTGCCACAGGAATGGTACAAAACATAGTCAGTAAGAAGAGTCAGTCTTCTTGTACTTAAGTCGGCATTGTGCTTTTTGTATTTAATTCCGATGCAATTTTTGTGTTTCATCGTCAATAAGACGGTCCAAGGGATACAGTAAACCTGGAGTGAAGCATCGAAATCTATCACTAGTGTCACAGGGACGGTTCAAAACATAGACAGTAAGATGAGTCAGTATTCTTGTACTTAAGTCATCATTGTTCTTTTTCTATTTAATTCCGATGGAATTTCTGTGTTTCATCGTCAATAAGAAGGTCCAAGGGATACAGTAAAGCTGGAGTGAAGCATCGGAATCTATAACTAGTGTCACAGGATTGTTTCAAACCATAGACAATAAGAAGAGTCAGACTTCTTTTACTTAGGTCGTCATTGTGCCTTTTGTATTTAATTCCGATGCTATTTCTGTGTTTCATCGTCAATAAGAAGGACAGAGGCATACAGTAATCCTGAAGTGAAGCATCGGAATCTATGACTAGTGTCACAGGAATGGTTCAAACATAGTCAGTAAGTAGAGTCAGTATTCTTGTACTTAAGTCGGTATTGTGCCATTTGTATTAAATTCCGATGCAATTTCTGTGTTTCAATGTCAATAAGAAGGTCACAGGGATACAGTAAACCTGACGTGAAGCATCGGAATCAATAACAAGTGTCACAGGAATGGTTCAAACCATAGACAGTAATAAGAGTCAGACTTCTTTTACTTAAGTCGGCATTGTGCCTTTTGTATTTAATTCCGATGCTATTTCTGTGTTTCATCGTCAATAAGAAGGTCCAAGGGATACAGTAAACCTGGAGTAAAGCATCGGAGTCTATAACTAGTGTCACAGGAATGGTTCAAAACATAGTCAGTAAGAAGAGTCAGTCTTCTTGTACTTAAATCGGTATTGTGCCTTTTGTAATTAATTCCGATGCAATTTCTGTGTTTCATCGTCAATAAGGAGGTCCAAGGGATACAGTAAACCTGGGGTGAAGCTTCGGAATCTATAACTAGTGTCCCAGGGATGGTTCGAAACTTAGACAGTAAGAAGAGTAGGTCTTCTTGTACTTAAGTCGGCATTGTGCCCTTTGTATTTAATTCCGGTGCAATTTCTGTGTTTCATCGTCAATAAGAAGGTCGGAGGGATACAGTAATCCTGAAGTGAAGCATCAAAATCTAAGACTAGTGTCACAGGAATGGTTCAAAACATAGTCAGTAAGAAGAGTCAGTCTTCTTGTACTTAATTCGGCATTGTGCCTTTTGTATTTAATTCTGATGTAATTTCTGTGTTTCATCGTCAATAGGAAGGTCAGAGGGATACAGTAAACCTGAAGTGAAGCATTGGAATCTATAACTAGTGTCACAGGAATGGTTCAAAACATAGTCAGTAAGAAGAGTCGGTCTTCTTGTACTTAAGTCATCATTGTGCCTTTTCTATTTAATTCTGATGCAATTTCTGTGTTTCATCGTCAATAAGAAGGTCCAAGGGATACAGTAAACCTGGGGTGCAGCATCGGAATATATAAGTAGTGTCCCAGGGATGGTTCAAAACATAGACAGTAAGAAAAGTCAGTCTTCTTGTACTTAAGTCGGCATTGTGCCTTTTGTATTTAATTCCAGTGCAATTTCTGTGTTTCATCGTCAATAAGAAGGTCAGAGGGATACAGTAATCCTGAAGTGAAGCATCGGAATCTATGACTAGTGTCACAGGAATGGTTCAAAACATAGAAAGTAAGATGAGTCAGTATTCTTGTACTTAAGTCGGCATTGTGCCTTTTCTATTTAATTCCGATGCAATTTCTGTGGTTCATCGTCAATAAGAATGTCCAAGGGATACAGTAAACCTGATGTTAAGCATCGGAAACTATAACTAGTGTCACAGGAATGGTTCAAACATAGTCTGTAAGAAGAGGCAGTCCTCTTGTACTTAGGTCATCATTGTGCATTTTCTATTTAATTCTGATGCAATTTCTGTGTTTCATTGTCAATAAGAATGTCCAAGGGATACAGTAGACCTGGAGTGAAGCATCGGAATCTATAACTAGTGTCACAGGAATGGTTCAAATCACAGACAGTAAGAAGAGTCAGACTTCTTGTACTTAAGTCGGCATTGTGCCTTCTGTATTTAATTGCGATGCAATTTCTGTGTTACATCGTCAATAAGAAGGTCCAAGGGATACAGTAAACCTGGAGTGAAGTATCAGAGTCTATAACTAGTGTCACAGCAATTGTTCAAAGCATAGACAGTATGAAGAGTCAGTCTTCCTGTACTTAATTCGGCATTGAGCCTTTTGTATTTAATTCCGCTGGAATTTCTGTGTTTCATCGTCAATAAGAAGGTCCAAGGGATACAGTAATCCTGAAGTTAAGCATCGGAATCTATAACTAGTGTCACAGGAATGGTTCAAACATAGTCAGTAAGATGGGTCAGTCTTCTTGTAGTTAAAATGGCATTGTGCCTATTCTACTTAATTCCGATGCAATTTCTGTGTTTCATCGTCAATAAGAAGGTCCAAGGGATGCAGTAAACCTGAAACGTACTATCGGAATCTATAACTAATGTCACAGGAATGGTTCAAATCATAGACAGGAGGAAAAGTCAGTCTACATGTACTTAAGTCGGCATTGTGGCTTTTGTATTTAATTCCGATGCAATTTCTGTGTTTCATCGTCAATAAGAATGTCAGAGGGATACAGTAAACCTGATGTGCAGTATCGGAATCTATAACTAGTGTCACATGAATGGTTCAAAGCATAGTCAGTAAGAAGAGTCAGTCTTCTTGTACTTAAGTCGGCATTGTGCCTTTTGTATTTAATTCCGATGCAATTTCTGTGTTTCATCGTCAATAAGAAGGTCCAAGGGATACAGTAGACCTGGAGTGAAGCACCGGAATCTATAACTAGTGTCACAGGAATGGTTCAAAACATAGACTGTCGGTAGAGTCAGTCTTCTTGTACTTATGTCGGCATTGTGCCTTTTGTATTTAAATCCGATGCAATTTCTGTATTTCACCGTCAATAAGAAGGTCAGAGGGATACAGTAAACCAGAAGTGAAGCATCGGAATCTATAACTAGAGTCACAGGAATGGTTCAAAACATAGACAGTAAGAAGAGTCAGTTTTCTTGTACATAATTCGGCATTGTGCCTTTTGTATTTAATTCCGATGCAATTTCTGTGTTTCATCGTCAATAAGAAGGTTCAAGGGATACAGTAAACCTGGAGTGAAGCACCGGAATCTATAACTAGTGTCACAGGAATGGTTCAAAACATAGACTGTCGGAAGAGTCAGTCTTCTTGTACTTTAGTCGGCATTGTGCCTTTTGTATTTAATTCCGATGCAAATCTGTGTTTCATCGTCAATAAGAAGGTCCAAGAGATACAGTAAACATGGAGTGAAGCATCGGAATCTATAACTAGTGTCACAGGAATGGTTCAAAACATAGTCAGTAAGAAGAGTCAGTCTTCTTGTACTTAAGTCGGCATTGTGCCTTTTGTATTTAATTCCGATACAATTTCGGTGTTTCATCGTCAATAAGAAGGTCCAAGGGATACAGTAAACCTGGAGTGAAGGATCGGAATCTATAACTAGTGTCACAGGGATGGTTCAAAACATAGAAAGTAAGAAGAGTCAGTCTTCTTGTACTTAAGTCGGCATTGTGCCTTTTGTATTTAATTCCGATGCAATTTCTGTGTTTCATCGTCAATAAGAAGATCAGAGGGATACAGTAAAACTGATGTTAAGCATCGGAATCTATGACTAGTGTCACAGGGACGGTCCAAAACATAGAAAGTAAGATGAGTCAGTATTCTTGTACTTAAGTCGGCATTGTGCCTTTTCTATTTAATTCCGATGCAATTTCTGTGGTTCATCGTCAATAAGAAGGTCCAAGGGATACAGTAAACTTGATGTGAAGCATCGGAATCTATAACTAGTGTCACAGGAGTGGTTCAAAACATAGTCTGTAAGAAGAGGTAGTCCTCTTGTACTTAGGTCATCATTGTGCATTTTCTATTTCATTCTGATGCAATTTCTGTGTTTCATTGTCAATAAGAAGGTCCAAGGGATACAGTAAACCTGGAGTGAAGCATCGGAATCTATAACTAGTGTCACAGGAATGGTTCAAAACATAGACTGTCGGAAGAGTCGGTCTTCTTGTACTTTAGTCGGCATTGTGCCTTTTGTATTTAATTCCGATGCAAATTCTGTGTTTCATCGTCAATAAGAAGGTCCAAGAGATACAGTAAACATGGAGTGAAGCATTGGAATCTATAACTAGTGTCACAGGAATGGATCAAAACATAGTCAGTAAGAAGAGTCAGTCGTCTTGTACTTAAGTCATCATTGTGCCTTTTCTATTTAATTCTGATGCAATTTCTGTGTTTCATCGTCATTAAGAAGGTCCAAGGGATACAGTAAACCTGGAGTGAAGCATCGGAATCTATAACTAGTGTCACAGGAATGGTTCAAATCATAGACAGTAAGAAGAGTCAGACTTCTTTTACTTATGTCGGCATTGTTCCTTTTGTATTTAATTCCGATGCTATTTCTGTGTTTCATCGTCAATAAGAAGGTCGAAGGGATACAGTAAACCTGGAGTGAAGCATCGGAGTCTATAACTAGTGACCGGGAATGGTTCAAAACATAGACAGTAAGATGAGTCAGTCTTCTTGTACATAATTCGGCATTGTGCCTTTTGTATTTAATTCTGATGCAATTTCTGTGTTTCATCGTCAATAATGAGGTCAGAGGGATACCGTAAACCTGAAGTGAAGCATCGGAATCTATAACTAGTGTCACAGGAATGGATCAAAACATAGTCAGTAAGAAGAGTCAGTCTTCTTGTACTTAAGTCAGAATTGTGCTTTTGTATTTAATTCCGATGCAATTCCTGTGTTTCATCGTCAATAAGAAGGTCCAAGGGATACAGTAAACCTGGAGTGAAGCATCGGCATCTATAACTAGAGTCACCGGGACGGTTCAAATCATAGACAGTAAGATGAGTCAGTATTCTTGTACTTAAGTCGGCATTGTGCCTTTTCTATTTAATTCCGATGCAATTTCTGTGTTTCATCGTCAATAAGGAGGTCCAAGGGATACAGTAAACCTGAAGTGAAGCATCGGAATCTATAACTAGTGTCACAGGAATGGTTCAAAACATAGACAGTAGGAAGAGTCAGTCTTCTTGTACTTAAGTCGGCATTGTGCTTATTGTATTTAATTGCGATGCAATTTCTGTGTTTCATCCTCAAGAAGAAGGTCCAAGGGATACAGTAAACCGGGAGTGAAGCATAGGAATTTATTACTAGTGTCCCAGGGATTGTTCAAAACATAGACAGTAAGAAGAGTCAGTCTTCTTGTACTTAAGTCGGCATTGTGCCTTTTGTACATAATTCCGGTGCAATTTCTGTGTTTAATCGTCAATAAGAAGGTCAGAGGGATACAGTAATCCTGAAGTGAAGCATCGGAATCTATGACTAGTGTCACAGGAATGGTTCAATACATAGTCAGTAAGAAGAGTCAGTCTACTTGTACTTAAGTCGGCATTGTGCCTTTTGTATTTAATTCCGATACAATTTCTGTGTTTCATCGTCAATAAGGAGGTCCAAGGGATACAGTAAACCTGGAGTGAAGGATCGGAATCTATAACTAGTGTCACAGGGATGGTTCAAAACATAGACAGTAAGAAGAGTCAGTCTTCTTGTACTTAAGTCGGCATTGTGCCTTTTGTATTTAATTCCGATGCAATTTCTGTGTTTCATCGTCAATAAGAAGATCAGAGGGATACAGTAAAACTGATGTTAAGCATCGGAATCTATGACTAGTGTCACAGGGACGGTTCAAAACATAGAAAGTAAGATGAGTCAGTATTCTTGTACTTAAGTCGGCATTATGCCTTTTCTATTTAATTCCGATGCAATTTCTGTGGTTCATCGTCAATAAGAAGGTCCAAGGGATACAGTAAACTTGATGTGAAGCATCGGAATCTATAACTAGTGTCACAGGAATGGTTCAAAACATAGTCTGTAAGAAGAGGCAGTCCTCTTGTACTTAGGTCATCATTGTGCATTTTCTATTTCATTCTGATGCAATTTCTGTGTTTCATTGTCAATAAGAAGGTCCAAGGGATACAGTAGACCTGGAGTGAAGCATCGGAATCTATAACTAGTGTCACAGGAATGGTTCAAAACATAGACTGTCGGAAGAGTGGGTCTTCTTGTACTTTAGTCGGCATTGTGCCTTTTGTATTTAATTCCGATGCAAATTCTGTGTTTCATCGTCAATAAGAAGGTCCAACAGATACAGTAAACATGGAGTGAAGCATCGGAATCTATAACTAGTGTCACAGGAATGGTTCAAAACATAGTCAGTAAGAAGAGTCAGTCGTCTTGTACTTAAGTCATCATTGTGCCTTTTCTATTTAATTCTGATGCAATTTCTGTGTTTCATCGTCAATAAGAAGGTCCAAGGGATACAGTAAACCTGGAGTGAAGCATCGGAATCTATAACTAGTGTCACAGGAATGGTTCAAATCATAGACAGTAAGAAGAGTCAGACTTCTTTTACTTAAGTCGGCATTGTGCCTTTTGTATTTAATTCCGAAGCTATTTCTGTGTTTCATCGTCAATAGGAAGGTCGAAGGGATACAGTAAACCTGGAGTGAAGCATCGGAGTCTATAACTAGTGTCCGGGAATGGTTCAAAACATAGACAGTAAGATGAGTCAGTCTTCTTGTACATAATTCGGCATTGTGCCTTTTGTATTTAATTCTGATGCAATTTCTGTGTTTCATCGTTAAGAATGAGGTCAGAGGGATACCGTAAACCTGAAGTGAAGCATCGGAATCTATAACTAGTGTCACAGGAATGGATCAAAACATAGTCAGTAAGAAGAGTCAGTCTTCTTGTACTTAAGTCAGAATTGTGCTTTTGTATTCAATTCCGATGCAATTCCTGTGTTTCATCGTCAATAAGAAGGTCCAAGGGATACAGTAAACCTGGAGTGAAGCATCGGCATCTATAACTAGAGTCACCGGGACAGTTCAAATCATAGACAGTAAGATGAGTCAGTATTCTTGTACTTAAGTCGGCATTGTGCCTTTTCTATTTAATTCCGATGCAATTTCTGTGTTTCATCGTCAATAAGGAGGTCCAAGGGATACAGTAAACCTGAAGTGAAGCATCGGAATCTATAACTAGTGTCACAGGAATGGTTCAAAACATAGACAGTAGGAAGAGTCAGTCTTCTTGTACTTAAGCCGTCATTGTGCTTATTGTTTTTAATTCCGATGCAATTTCTGTGTTTCATCCTCAAGAAGAAGGTCCAAGGGATACAGTAAACCTGGAGTGAAGCATAGGAATTTATTACTAGTGTCCCAGGGATGGTTCAAAACATAGACAGTAAGAAGAGTCAGTCTTCTTGTACTTAAGTCGGCATTGTGCCTTTTGTACTTAATTCCGGTGCAATTTCTGTGTTTAATCGTCAATAACAAGGTCAGAGGGATACAGTAATCCTGAAGTGAAGCATCGGAATCTATGACTAGTGTCACAGGAATGGTTCAATACATAGTCAGTAAGAAGAGTCAGTCTACTTGTACTAAAGTCGGTATTCTGCTTTTTCTATTTATTTCCGATGCAATTTCTTTGTTTCATCGTCAATAAGAAGGTCCAATTGATACAGCAAACCTGATGTGAAGCATCAGAATCTATAACTAGTGTCACAGGAATGGTTCAAAACATAGTCAGTAAGAAGAGTCAGTCTTCTTGTACTTAAGTCATCATTGTGCCTTTTCTATTTAATTCTGATGCAAGTTCTGTGTTTCATCGTCAATAAGATGGTCCAAGGGATACAGTAAACCTGGAGTGAAGCATCGGAATCTATAACTAGTGTCACAGGAATGGTTCAAATCATAGACAGAAAGAAGAGTCAGACTTCTTTAACTTAAGTCGGCATTGTGCCTTTTGTATTTAATTCCGATGCAATTTCTGTGTTTCATCGTCAATAAGAAGGTCGAAGGGATACAGTAAACCTGAAGTGAAGCATCGGAGTCTATAACTAGTGTCCAGGAATGGTTCAAAACATAGACAGTAAGATGAGTCAGTCTTCTTGTACATAATTCGGCATTGTGCCTTTTGTATTTAATTCTGATGCAATTTCTGTGTTTCATCGTCAATAATGAGGTCAGAGGGATACAGTAAACCTGAAGTGAAGCATCGGAATCTATAACTAGTGTCACAGGAATGGATCAAAACATAGTCAGTAAGAAGAGTCAGTCTTTTTGTACTTAAGTCGGCATTGTGCTTTTGTATTTAATTCCGATGCAATTCCTGTGTTTCATCGTCAATAAGAAGGTCCCAGGGATACAGTAAACCTGGAGTGAAGCATCGGAATCTATAACTAGTGTCACAGGGACGGTTCAAAACATAGACAGTAAGATGAGTCAATATTCTTGTACTTAAGTCGGCATTGTGCCTTTTCTATTTAATTCCGATGCAATTTCTGTGTTTCATCGTCAATAAGAAGGTCCAAGGGATACAGTAAACCTGAAGTGAAGCATCGGAATCTATAACTAGTGACGGTAATGGTTCAAAACATAGACAGTAGGAAGAGTCAGTCTTCTTGTACTTAAGTCGGCATTGTGGCTATTGTATTTAAATCCGATGCAATTTCTGTGTTTCATCCTTAAGAAGATGGTCCAAGGGGTACAGTAAACCTGGAGTGAAGCATAGGAATTTATTACTAGTGTCCCAGGGATGGTTCAGAACATAGAAAGTAAGAAGAGTCAGTCTTCTTGTACTTAAGTCGGCATTGTGCCTTTTGTATTTAATTCCGATGCAATTTCTGTGTTTCATCGTCAATAAGATGGTCCAAGGGATACAGTAAACCTGGAGTGAAGCATCGGAATCTATAACTAGTGTCACAGGAATGGATCAAAACATAGTCAGTAAGAAGAGTCAGTCTTCTTGTACTTAAGTCGGCATTGTGCTTTTGTATTTAATTCCGATGCAATTCCTGTGTTTCATCGTCAATACGAAGGTCAAAGGGATACAGTAAACCTGGAGTGAAGCATCGGAATCTATAACTAGTGTCACAGGGACGGTTCAAAACATAGACAGTAAGATGAGTCAATATTCTTGTACTTAAGTCGGCATTGTGCCTTATCTATTTAATTCCGATGCAATTTCTGTGTTTCATCGTCAATAAGAAGGTCAGAGGGATACAGTAATCCTGAAGTGAAGCATCGGAATCTATGACCTGTGTCACAGAAATTGGTTCAAAACATAGTCAGTAAGAAGAGTCAGTCTTCCTGTACTTAAGTCGGTATTGTGCCTTTTGTATTTAATTCCGATGCAATTTCTGTGTTTCATCGTCAATAAGAAGGTCCAAGGGATACATTAAACCTGAAGTGAATCATCGGAATCTATAACTAGTGTCACAGTAATGGTTCAAATCATAGTCAGTAAGGAGAGTCAGTCTTCTTGTACTTAAGTCATCATTGTGCCTTTTCTATTTAATTGTGATGCAATTTTTGTGTTTCATCGTCAATAAGAAGGTCCAAGGGATACAGTAAACCTGATGTGATTCATCGGAATCTATAACTAGTGTCACAGGAATGGTTAAAAGCATAGTCAGTATGAAGAGTCATTCGTCTTGTACTTAAGTCGGCATTGTGCTTTTTGCATTTAATTCCGATGCAATATCTGTGTTTCATCGTCAGTAAGAAGGTCCAAGGGATACAGTAAACCTGGAGTGAAGCATCGGAATCTATAACTAGTGTCACAGGGAAGGTTCAAAACATAGACAGTAAGATGAGTCTGTATTCTTGTACTTAAGTCGGCATTGTGCCTTTACTATATAATTCCGATGCAATTTCTGTGTTTCATCGTCAATAGGAAGGTCCAAGGGATACAGTACACCTGATGTGATACATCGGAATCTATGACTAGTGTCACAGGAATGGTTCAATACATAGTCAGTAAGAGGAGTCAGACTTCTTTTACCTAAGTCGGCATTGTACCTTTTGTATTTAATTCCGATGCAATTTCTGTGTTTCATCGTCAATAAGAAGGTCCAAGGGATACAGTAAACCTGGAGTGAAGCGTCAAAGTCTATAACTAGTGTCACAGGAATGGTTCAAAACATAGACAGTAAGAAGATTCAGTCTTCTTGTACCTAATTCGGCATTGTGCCTTTTGTATTAATTCCGATGCAATTTCTGTGTCTCATCGTCAATAAAAAGGTCCAAGGGATACAGTAATCCTGAAGTTAAGCATCGGAGACTATAACTAGTGTCACAGAAATGGTTCAAAACATAGTCAGTAAGAAGAGACAGTCTATTGTAGGTAAGTCGGAATTGTGCCTTTTCTATTTAATTCCGATGCAATTTCTGTGTTTCATCGTCAATAAGAAGGTCATAGGGATACAGTAAACCTCCAGTGAAGCATCGGAATCTATAACTAGTGTCACAGGAAAGGTTCAAATCATAGACAGTTGGAAGAGTCAGTCTTCTTGTACTTATGTCGGCATTGTGCTTTTTCTATATAATTGCGATGCGATTTTGTGTCTCATTGTCAATAGGAAGGTCCAAGGGATACAGTAAACCTGAAGTAAAGCATCGGAATCTATAACTAGTGTCACAAGAATGGTTCAAAACATAGTCAGTAAGAAGAGTCAGTCTTCTTGTACTTAAGTCGGCATTGTGCCTTCTATTTAATTCCGATGCAATTTCTGTGTTTCATCGTCAATAAGAAGGTCCAAGGGACACAGTAAACCTGGAGAGAAGCATCGGAATCTATAACTAGTGTCACAGGACTGGTTCAAACATGGTCAGTAAGAAGAGTCAGTCTTCTTGTACTTAAATCGGCATTGTGCCTTTTGTATTTAATTCCGATGCAATTTCTGTGTCTTATCGTTAATAAGAAGGTCAGAGGGATACAGTAAACCTGAAGTGAAGCATCGGAATCTATAACAAGTGTCACAGGAATGGTTCAAAACTTAGTCAGTAAGAAGAGTCCGTCTTCTTGTACTTAAGTCGGCACTGTGCCTTTTCATTTTAATTCCGATGCAATCTCTGTGTTTCATCGTCAGTAAGAAATTCCAAGGGATACAGTAAACCTGGGGTGAAGCATCGGAATCTATAACTAGTGCTACAGGAATCGTTCAAAACATAGACAGTAAGAAGAGTTAGTCTTCTTGTACTTAATTCGGCATTCTGCCCTTTGTATTTAATTCTGATGCAATTTCTGTGTTTCATCGTCAATACGAAGGTCAGAGGGATACAGTAAACCTGAGGTGAAGCATCGGAATCCATAACTAGTGTCACAGGAATGGTTCAAACATAGACAGTAAGAAGAGTCAGTCTTCTTGGACTTAATTCGGCATTGTGCTTTTTGTATTTTATTCCGATGCAATTTCTGTGTTTCATCGTCACTAAGAAGGTCATTGGGATACAGTAATCCTGAAGTTAAGCATCGGAATTTATAACTAGTGTCACATGAATGGTTCAAAGCATAGTCAGTAAGAAGAGTCAGTCTTCCTGTAGTTATGTCGGCATTGTGCCTTTTCTATTTAATTCCGATGCAATTTCTGTGTTTCATCGTCAATAAGAATGTCAGAGGGATACAGTAAACCTGAAGTGAAGCATCGGAATCTATAACTAGTGTCACAGGAATGGTTCAAACATAGAGAGTTGGAAGATTCAGTCTTCTTGTACTTAAGTCGGAATTGTGGCTTTTGTATTTCATTCCGATGCAATTTCTGTGTTTCATCGTCCATAAGAAGGTCCGAGGGATACAGTAATCCTCAAGTGAAGCATCGGAATCTGTAACTAGTGTCACAGGAATGGTTCAAAACATAGAGAGTAGTAAGAGTCAGTCTTCTCGTACTTAAGTCGGCATTGTGCTTTTTCTATTTCATTCCGATGCGATTTCTGTGTCTCATCGTCAATAGGAAGGCCTAAGGGATACAGTAAACCAGAAGTGAACCATCGGAATCTATAACTAGTGTCACAGGAATGGTTCAACACATAGTCAGTAAGAAGCGTCAGTCTTTTTGTACTTAAGTCGGCATTGTGCCTTTTCTATTTAATTCCGATGCAATTTCTGTGCTTCATCGTCAAAAAGAAGGGCCAAGGGATACAGTAAACCTGCAGAGAAGCATCGGAATATATAACGAGTGTCACTGGATTGGTTCAAAGCATAGACAGTTGGAGGAGTCAGTCTTCTTGTACTTAAGTCAGCATTGTGCCATTTCAATTTAATTCCGAAGTTATTTCTGTGTTTCATCGTCAATAACAAGTTCCAAGGGATACATTGAACCTGAAGTGAAGCATCGGAATCTATAACTAGTGTCACAGGAATGGTTCAAAGCATTGTCAGTAAGAAGAGCCAGTCTTATAGTACTTAAGTCGGCATCGTACCTCTTGTATTTAATTCCGATGCAATTTCTGTGTTTCATCGTCAATAAGAAGGTCAGAGGGACACAGTAAACGTGAAGTGAAGCATCGGAATCTATAACTAGTGTCACTGGAATGGTTCAAAACATAGTCAGTAAGAAGAGTCAGTCTTCTTGTAGTTAAGTCGGCATTGTGCCGTTTGTATTTAATTCCGATCCAATTTCTGTGTTTCATCGACAATATGAAGGTCCAAGGGATACAGTAAACCTGAAGTGAAGCATCAGAATCTATAACTAGTGTCACAGGAATGGCTCAAAGCATAGACAGTAAGATGAGTCAGTCTTCATGTACTTAAGTCGCCATTGTGCCTTTTGAATTAATTCCGATGCAATTTGTGTGTTTCATCGTCAATATGAAGGTCCTAGGGATACAATAAACCTGAAGTGAAGCATCGAAAAATATAACTAGTATCATAGAAATGGTTCAAAACATAGACAGAAAGCAGAGTCAGTCTTCTTGTACTTAAGTCGGCATTGTGCCTTTTCTATTTAATTCCGATGAAATTACTGTGTTTCCTCGTCAATAAGAAGGTCCAAGGGATACAGTGAACCTGAAGTGAAGCATCGGAATCCATAACTAGTGTCACAGGAATAGTTCAAACATAGTCAGTAAGAAGAGCCAGTCTTCTTGTACTTAAGTCGGCATTGTGCCTTTTGCGTTTAATTCCGATGCAATTTCTGTGTTTCATCGTCAATACGAAGGTCCAAGGGATACAGTAAACCTGGAGTGAAGCATCGGAATCTGTAACTAGTGTCTCAGGAATGGTTCAAAACATAGACAGTAAGAAGAGTCAGTCTTCTTGTACTTAAGTCGGCATTGTGCCTTTTGTATGTCATTCCGATGCAATATCTGTGTTTCATCGTCAATAAGAAGGTCCAAGGGATACAGTAAACCTGGAGTGAAGCATCGGAATCTGTAACTAGTCTTACAGGAATGGTTCAAAGCATAGACAGTAAGAAGAGTCAGTCTTCTTGTACTTAAGTCGGCATTGTACCTTTTGTATTTCATGCCGATGCAATATCTGTGTTTCATCGTCAATAAGAAAGTCAGAGGGATACAGTAAACCTGAAGTGAAGCATCGGAATCTATAACTAGTGTCACAGGAATGGTTCAAAACATAGAGAGTTGGAAGAGTCAGTCTTCTTGTACTTAAATCGGCATTGTGCCTTTTGTATTTCATTCCGATGCAATTTCTGTGTTTCATCGCCAATAAGAAGGACCAAAGGATACAGTAAACCTGAAGTGAAGCATCAGAATCTATAACTAGTGTCACAGGAATGGTTCAAAATATAGTCAGTAAGAAGAGTCTGCCTTCTTGTACTTAAGTGGGAATTGTGCCTTTTGTATTTAATTCCGATGCAATTTCTGTGTTTCATCGTCAATAAGAAGGTCCAAGGGATACAGTAAACCTGAAGTGAAGCATCGAAGTCTATAACTAGTATCACAGAAATGGTTCAAAACATAGACAGTAATCAGAATCAGTCTTCTTGTACTTTAGTCGGCATTGTGCCTTTTGTATTTCATTCCGATGCAATTTCTGTGTTTCATCGTCAACAAGAGAGGCAGAGGTATACATTAAACCTGAAGTGAAGCATCGGAATCTATAGCTAGTGTCACAGGAATGGTTCAAAACATAGACAGTAGGAAGAATCAGTCTTCTTGTACTTAAGTCGTCATTGTGCCTTTTCTATTTAATTCCGATGCAATTTCTGTGTTTCATCGTCAATAAGAAGGTCCAAGGGAAACAGTGAACCTGAAGTGAAGCATCGGAACCTATAACTAGTGTCACAGGAATGGTTCAAAGCATAGTCAGTAAGAAGAGCCAGTCTTCTTGTACTTAAGTCGGCATTGTTCCTTTTGTATTTAATTCCGATGCAATTTCTGTGTTTCATCGTCAATAAGAAGGTCCAATTGATACAGTAAACCTAGAGTAAAGCATCGGAAACTATAACTAGTGTCACAGGAATGGTTCAAAACATAGAAAGTAAGAAGTGTCAGTCTTCTTGTAATTAATTCGGCATTGTGCGTTTTGTATTTAATTCCGACGCAATTTCTGTGTTTCATCGTCAATAAGAACGTCAGAGGGATGCAATAAATCTGAAGTGAAGCATCGGAATCTATAACTAGTGTCACAGGAATGGTTCAAAACATTGACAGTAAGAAGAGTCAGTCTTCTTCTACTTAAGTTGGCATTGTGCCTTTTGTATTTATTTCCGATGTAATTTCTGTGTTTCATCGTCAATATGAAGGTCCAAGGGATACAGTAAACCTGGAGTGAAGCATCGGAATCTATAACTAGCTTCTCAGGAATGGTTCAAAACGTATACAGTAAGATGAGTCAGTCTTCTTTTACTTATGTCGGGATTGTGCCTTTTGTATTTATTTCCGATGCAATTTCTGTGTTTCACCGCCAATAAGAAGGTCCAAGGGATAAAGTATACCTGAAGAGAAGCATCAGAATCTATAACTAGTGTCACGGGAATGGTTCAAAACATAGTAAGAGGAGTCAGTCTTCTTGTAATAAAGTCGGCCTTGTGCGTTTTGTATTTAATTCCGATGCAATTTCTGTGATTCATCGTCAATAAGAAGGTCCAAGGGCTACAGTAAACCTGAAGTGAAGCATCGAAATCTATAACTAGTGTCACAGGAATGGTTCAATACATAGACAGAAGGAGAGTCTGTCTTCTTGTACTTAATTCGGCATTGTGCTATTTGTATTTAATTCCGATGCGATTTCTGTGTTTCATCGTCAATAAGAAGGGCTGAGGGATACAGTAAACCTGAAGTGAAGCATCGGTATCCATAACTAGTGTCACAGGAATGGTTCAAACATAGACAGTAAGAAGAGTCAGTCTTCTTGTACTTAATTCGGCACTGTGCTTTTTGTATTTTATTCCGATGCAATTTCTGTGTTTCATCGTCACTAAGAAGGTCATTGGGATACAGTAATCCTGAAGTTCAGCATCGAACTTTATAATAAGTGTCACATGAATGGTTCAAAACATAGTCAGTAAGAAGAGTCAGTCTTCCTGTAGTTATGTCGGCATTGTGCGTTTTCTATTTAATTCCGATGCAATTTCTGTGTTTCATCGTCAATAAGAAGGTCAGAGGGATACAGTAAACCTGAAGTGAAGCATCGGAATCTATAACTAGTGTCACAGGAATGGTTCAAAACATAGAGAGTAGTAAGAGTCAGTCTTCTCGTACTTAAGTCGGCATTGTGCTTTTTCTATTTCATTCCGATGCGATTTCTGTGGCTCATCGTCAATAGGAAGGCCTAAGGGATACAGTAAACCAGAAGTGAACCATCGGAATCTATAACTAGTGTCACAGGAATGGTTCAACACATAGTCAGTAAGAAGCGTCAGTCTTTTTGTACTTAAGTCGGCATTGTGCCTTTTCTATTTAATTCCGATGCAATTTCTGTGCTTCATCGTCAAAAAGAAGGGCCAAGGGATACAGTAAACCTGCAGAGAAGCATCGGAATATATAACGAGTGTCACTGGATTGGTTCAAAACATAGACAGTTGGAGGAGTCAGTCTTCTTGTACTTAAGTCAGCATTGTGCCATTTCAATTTTATTCCGAAGCTATTTCTGTGTTTCATCGTCAATAAGAAGTTCCAAGGGATACATTGAACCTGAAGTGAAGCATCGGAATCTATAACTAGTGTCACAGGAATGGTTCAAAGCATTGTCAGTAAGAAGAGCCAGTCTTATAGTACTTAAGTCGGCATCGTACCTCTTGTATTTAATTCCGATGCAATTTCTGTGTTTCATCGTCAATAAGAAGGTCAGAGGGACACAGTAAACGTGAAGTGAAGCATCGGAATCTATAACTAGTGTCACTGGAATGGTTCAAAACATAGTCAGTAAGAAGAGTCAGTCTTCTTGTAGTTAAGTCGGCATTGTGCCGTTTGTATTTAATTCCGATCCAATTTCTGTGTTTCATCGACAATATGAAGGTCCAAGGGATACAGTAAACCTGAAGTGAAGCATCAGAATCTATAACTAGTGTCACAGGAATGGCTCAAAGCATAGACAGTAAGAAGAGCCAGTCTTCTTGTACTTAAGTCGGCATTGTGCCTTTTGCGTTTAATTCCGATGCAATTTCTGTGTTTCATCGTCAATAAGAAGGTCCAAGGGATACAGTAAACCTGGAGTGAAGCATCGGAATCTGTAACTAGTGTCTCAGGAATGGTTCAAAACATAGACAGTAAGAAGAGTCAGTCTTCTTGTACTTAAGTCGGCATTGTGCCTTTTGTATGTCATTCCGATGCAATATCTGTGTTTCATCGTCAATAAGAAGGTCCAAGGGATACAGTAAACCTGGAGTGAAGCATCGGAATCTGTAACTAGTCTTACAGGAATGGTTCAAAGCATAGACAGTAAGAAGAGTCAGTCTTCTTGTACTTAAGTCGGCATTGTACCTTTTGTATTTCATGCCGATGCAATATCTGTGTTTCATCGTCAATAAGAAAGTCAGAGGGATACAGTAAACCTGAAGTGAAGCATCGGAATCTATAACTAGAGTCACAGGAATGGTTCAAAACATAGAGAGTTGGAAGAGTCAGTCTTCTTGTACTTAAATCGGCATTTTGCCTTTTGTATTTCATTCCGATGCAATTTCTGTGTTTCATCGCCAATAAGAAGGACCAAAGGATACAGTAAACCTGACGTGAAGCATCAGAATCTATAACTAGTGTCCCAGGAATGGTTCAAAATATAGTCAGTAAGAAGAGTCTGCCTTCTTGTACTTAAGTGGGAATTGTGCCTTTTGTATTTAATTCCGATGCAATTTATGTGTTTCATCGTCAATAAGAAGGTCCAAGGGATACAGTAAACCTGAAGTGAAGCATCGAAATCTATAACTAGTATCACAGAAATGGTTCAAAACATAGACAGTAATCAGAATCAGTCTTCTTGTACTTTAGTCGGCATTGTGCCTTTTGTATTTAATTGCGATGCAATTTCTGTGTTTCATCGTCAACAAGAGAGGCAGAGGTATACATTAAACCTGAAGTGAAGCATCGGAATCTATAGCTAGTGTCACAGGAATGGTTCAAAACATAGACAGTAGGAAGAATCAGTCTTCTTGTACTTAAGTCGTCATTGTGCCTTTTCTATTTAATTCCGATGCAATTTCTGTGTTTCATCGTCAATAAGAAGGTCCAATTGATACAGTAAACCTAGAGTGAAGCATCGGAAACTATAACTAGAGTCACAGGAATGGTTCAAAACATAGAAAGTAAGAAGTGTCAGTCTTCTTGTAATTAATTCGGCATTGGCGTTTTGTATTTAATTCCGACGCAATTTCTGTGTTTCATCGTCAATAAGAACGTCAGAGGGTTGCAATAAATCTGAAGTGAAGCATCGGAATCTATAACTAGTGTCACAGGAATGGTTCAAAACATTGACAGTAAGAAGAGTCAGTCTTCTTCTACTTAAGTTGGCATTGTGCCTTTTGTATTTAATTCCGATGTAATTTCTGTGTTTCATCGTCAATCTGAAGGTCCAAGGGATACAGTAAACCTGGAGTGAAGCATCGGAATCTGTAACTAGCTTCTCAGGAATGGTTCAAAACGTATACAGTAAGATGAGTCAGTCTTCTTTTACTTATGTCGGGATTGTGCCTTTTGTATTTAATTCCGATGCAATTTCTGTGTTTCACCGCCAATAAGAAGGTCCAAGGGATAAAGTATACCTGAAGTGAAGCATCAGAATCTATAACTAGTGTCACGGGAATGGTTCAATACATAGTAAGAGGAGTCAGTCTTCTTGTAATAAAGTCGGCCTTGTGCGTTTTGTATTTAATTCCGATGCAATTTCTGTGATTCATCGTCAATAAGAAGGTCCAAGGGCTACAGTAAACCTGAAGTGAAGCATCGAAATCTATAACTAGTGTCACAGGAATGGTTCAATACATAGACAGAAGGAGAGTCTGTCTTCTTGTACTTCATTCGGCATTGTGCCTTTTGTATTTAATTCCGATGCGATTTCTGTGTTTCATCGTCAATAAGAAGGGCTGAGGGATACAGTAAATCTGAAGTGAAGCATCGGAATCCATAACTAGTGTCACAGGAATGGTTCAAACATAGACAGTAAGAAGAGTCAGTCTTCTTGTACTTAATTCGGCACTGTGCTTTTTGTATTTTATTCCGATGCAATTTCTGTGTTTCATCATCACTAAGAAGGTCATTGGGATACAGTAATCCTGAAGTTCAGCATCGAACTTTATAATAAGTGTCACATGAATGGTTCAAAACATAGTCAGTAAGAAGAGTCAGTCTTCCTGTAGTTATGTCGGCATTGTGCCTTTTCTATTTAATTCCGATGCAATTTCTGTGTTTCATCGTCAATAAGAAGGTCAGAGGGATACAGTAAACCTGAAGTGAAGCATCGGAATCTATAACTAGTGTCACAGGAATGGTTCAAACATAGAGAGTTGGAAGATTCAGTATTCTTGTACTTAAGTAGGAATTGTGGATTTTGTATTTCATTCCGATGCAATTTCTGTGTTTCATCGTCCATAAGAAGGTCGGAGGGATACAGTAACCCTCAAGTGAAGCATCGGAATAAAAAACTAGTGTCACAGGAATGGTTCAAAACATAGAGAGTAGGAAGAGTCAGTCTTATTGTACTTAAGTCGGCATTGTGCTTTTTCTATTTCATTCCGATGCGATTTCTGTGTCTCATCGTCAATAGGAAGGTCTAAGGGATACAATAAACCAGAAGTGAACCATCGGAATCTATAACTAGTGTCACAGGAATGGTTCAAAACATAGAAAGTAAGAAGTGTCAGTCTTCTTGTAATTAATTCGGCATTGTGCGTTTTGTATTTAATTCCGACGCAATTTCTGTGTTTCATCGTCAATAAGAACGTCAGAGGGATGCAAATAGTCTGAAATGAAGCATCGGAATCTATAACTAGTGTCACAGGAATGGTTCAAAACATAGACAGTAAGAAGAGTCAGTCTTCTTCAACTTAAGTTGGCATTGTGTCTTTTGTATTTATTTCCGATGTAATTTCTGTGTTTCATCGTCAATATGAAGGTCCAAGGGATACAGTAAACCTGGAGTGAAGCATCGGAATCTATAACTAGCTTCTCAGGAATGGTTCAAAACGTATACACTAAGATGAGTCAGTCTTCTTTTACTTATGTCGGGAGTGTGCCTTTTGTATTTAATTCCGATGCAATTTCTGTGTTTCATCGCCAATAAGAAGGTCCAAGGGATAAAGTATACCTGAAGTGAAGCATCAGAATCTATAACTAGTGTCACGGGAATGGTTCAAAACATAGTAAGAGGAGTCAGTCTTCTTGTAATAAAGTCGGCCTTGTGCGTTTTGTATTTAATTCCGATGCAATATCTGTGATTCTTCGTCAATAAGAAGGTCCAAGGGCTACAGTAAACCTGAAGTGAAGCATCGAAATCTATAACTAGTGTCACAGCAATGGTTCAATACATAGACAGAAGGAGAGTCTGTCTTCTGGTACTTAATTCGGCATTGTGCCTTTTGTATTTAATTCCGATGCGATTTCTGTGTTTCATCGTCAATAAGAAGGGCTGAGGGATACAGTAAACCTGAAGTGAAGCATCGGAATCCATAACTAGTGTCACAGGACTGGTTCAAACATAGAGAGTAAGAAGAGTCAGTCTTCTTGTACTTAATTCGGCATTGTGCCTTTTCTATTTAATTCCGATGCAATTTCTGTGCTTCATCGTCAAAAAGAAGGGCCAAGGGATACAGTAAACCTGCAGAGAAACATCGGAATCTATAACGAGTGTCACTGGAATGGTTCAAACCATAGACAGTTGGAGGAGTCAGTCTTCTTGTACATAAGTCGGCATTGTGCCATTTCTATTTAATTCCGAAGCAATTTCTGTGTTTCATCGTCAATAAGAAGTTCCAAGGGATACATTGAACCTGAAGTAAAGCATCGGAATCTACAACTGGTGTCACAGGAATGGTTCAAAGCATTGTCAGTAAGAAGAGCCAGTCTTCTAGTACTTAAGTCGGCATCGTACCTTTTGTATTTAATTCCGATGCAATTTCTGTGTTTCATCGTCAATAAGATGGTCCACGGGATACAGAAAACCTGGAGTGAAGCATCGGAATCTGTAACTAGTGCCACAGGAATGGTTCAAACCATTGTCAGTAAGAAGAGTCAGTCTTCTTGTACTTAAGTCTGCATTGTGCCTTTTGTATTTAATTCCGACGCAATATCTGTGTTTCATCGTCAATAAGAAGGTCAGAGGGACACAGTAAACGTGAAGTGAAGCATCGGAATCTATAACTAGTGTCACTGGAATGGTTCAAAACATAGTCAGTAAGAAGAGTCAGTCTTCTTGTAGTTAAGTCGGCATTGTGCGGTTTGTATTTAATTCCGATCCAATTTCTGTGTTTCATCGTCAATAAGAAGGTCCAAGGGATACAATAAACCTGAAGTGAAGCATCGAAATCTATAACTAGTATCATAGAAATGGTTCAAAACATAGACAGAAAGCAGAGTCAGTCTTCTTGTACTTAAGTCGGCATTGTGCCTTTTGCGTTTAATTCCGATGCAATTTCTGTGTTTCATCGTCAATAAGAAGGTCCAAGGGATACAGTAAACATGGAGTGGAGCATCGGAATCTGTAACTAGTGTCTCAGGAATGGTTCAAAACATAGACAGTAAGGAGAGTCAGTCTTCTTGTACTTAAGTCGGCATTGTGCCTTTTGTATGTCATTCCGATGCAATATCTGTGTTTCATCGTCAATAAGAAGGTCCAAGGGATACAGTAAACCTGGAGTGAAGCATCGGAATCTGTAACTAGTGTCACAGGAATGGTTCAAAGCATAGACAGTAAGAAGAGTCAGTCTTCTTGTACTTAAGTCATCATTGTGCCTTTTGTATTTCATTCCGATGCAATTTCTGTGTTTCATCGTCAATAAGAAGGTCCAATTGATACAGTAAACCTAGAGTGAAGCATCGGAAACTATAACTAGCGTCACAGGAATGGTTCAAAACATAGAAAGTAAGAAGAGTCAGTCTTCTTGTAATTAAGTCGGCATTGTGCCTTCTCTATTTAATTCCGATGAAATTTCTGTGTTTCATCGTCAATAAGAAGGTCCAAGGGACACAGTAAACCTGAAGAGAAGCATCGAAACCTATAACTACTATCTCAGAAATGGTTCAAAACATAGATAGTAAGCTGATTCAGTTTTCTTGTACTTATGTCGGCATTGTGCCTTTTGTATTTAATTCCGATGCAATTTCTGTGTTTCATCGTCAATAAGAAGGTCAGAGGGATACAGTAAACCTGAAGTGAAGCATCGGAATCTATAACTAGTGTCACAGGAATGGTTCAAAACATAGACAGTAGGTAGAATCAGTTTCTTGTACTTAAGTCGGCATTGTGCCTTTTCTATTTAATTCCGATGCAATTTCTGTGTTTCATCGTCAATACGAAGGTCCAAGGGATACAGTAAACCTTGAGTGAAGCATCGGAGTCTATAACTAGTGTCACAGGAATGATTAAAACACAGACAGTAAGAAGAGACAGTCTTCTTGTACTTAATTCGACATTGTGCCTTTTGTATTTGATTCCGACGCAATTTCTGTCTTTCATCGTCAATACGTAGGTCAGAGGGATACAGTAAATCCGAAGCGAAGCATCGAAATCTATAACTAGTGTCACAGGAATG
Organism: Schistocerca piceifrons; assembly: GCF_021461385.2. Classification (NCBI taxonomy): domain Eukaryota; kingdom Metazoa; phylum Arthropoda; class Insecta; order Orthoptera; family Acrididae; genus Schistocerca; species Schistocerca piceifrons. The sequence goes on along the minus strand of NW_025728460.1, from coordinate 202,393 downwards.
GTTCAAAATATAGACAGTAAGAAGAGTCAGTCTTCTTGTACTTAAGTCGGCTTTGTGCCTTTTGTATTTAATTTCGATGTAATTTCTGTGTTTTATCGTCAATAAGAAGGTCAGAGGGATACAGTAAACCTGAAGTGAAGCATCGGAATCTATAACTAGTGTCACAGGAATGGTTCAAAACATAGTCAGTAAGAAGAGTCAGTCTTCTTGTACTTAAGTCGGCATTGTGCCTTTTGTATTTAATTCCGATCCTATTTCTGTGTTCCATCGTCAATATGAAGGTCCAAGGGGTACAGTAAACCTGGAGTGAAGCATCAGAATCTATAACTAGTGTCACAGGAATGGTTCAAAACATAGACAGTATTATGAGTCAGTCTTCTTGTACTTAAGTCTGCATTGTGCCTTTTGTATTTAATTCCGATGCAATTTCTATGTTTCATCGCCAATAAGAAGGTCCAAGGTATACAGTAAACCTGAAGTGAAGCATCAGAATCTATAACTAGTGTCACAGGAATGGTTCAAAGCATAGTCAGTAAGAAGAGTCAGTCTTCTTGTACTTAAGTCGGCCTTGTGCCTTTTGTATTTAATTCCGATGCAATTTCTGTGATTCATCATCAATAGGAAGGTCCAAGGGATACAGTAAACCTGAAGTGAAGCATCGAAATCTATAAGTAGTGTCACAGGAATGGTTCAAAACATAGACAGAAGAAGAGTCAGTCATCTTGTACTTAAGTCGGCATTGTGCCTTTTCTACTTAATTCCGATGCAATTTCTGTGTTTCATCGTCAATAAAAGATCCAAGGGATACAGTAAACCTGGAGTGCAGCATCGGAATCTGTAACTAGTGTCACAGGAAGGGTTCAAACCATAGACAGAAGAAGAGTCAGTCTTCTTGTACTTAAGTCAGCATTTTGCTTTTTCTATTTAATTCCGATGCGATTTCTGTGTCTCATCGTCAATATAAAGGTCCAAGGGATACAGTAAACCTGAAGTGAAGCATCGGAATCTATAACTAGTGTCACAGGAAGGGTTCAAACCATAGTCACTAAGAAAAGTCAGTCTTCTTGTACTTAAGTCGGCATTGTGCCTTTTCTATTTAATTCCGATGCAATTTCTGTGTTTCATCGTCAATAAGAAGTTCCAAGGGATACAGTAAACCTGCAGGGAAGCATCGGAATCTATAACTAGTGTCACAGGAATGGTTAAAAACATAGACAGTAAGATGAGTCAGTCTTCTTGTACTTAAGTCGGCATTGTGCCTTTTGTATTTTATTCCGATGCAATTTCTGTGATTCATCATCAATAGGAAGGTCCAAGGGATACAGTAAACCTGAAGTGAAGCATCGAAATCCATAAGTAGTGTCACAGGAATGGTTCAAAACATAGACAGAAGAAGAGTCAGTCTTCTTGTACTTAAGTCAGCATTTTCCTTTTTCTATTTAATTACGATGCGATTTCTGTGTCTCATCGTCAATATAATGGTCCAAGGGATACAGTAAACCTGAAGTGAAGCATCGGAATATATAACTAGTGTCACAGGAAGGGTTCAAACCATAGTCAGTAAGAAAAGTCAGTCTTCTTGTACTTAAGTCGGCATTGTGCCTTTTCTATTTAATTCCGATGCAATTTCAGTGTTTCATTGCCAATAAGAAGGTCCAAGGGATACAGTAAACCTAGAGTGAAGCATCGGAATCTATAACTAGTGTCACAGGAATGGTTTAAAACATAGACAGTAAGAAGAGTCAGTCTTCTTGTACTTAATTCGGCATTGTGCCTTTTGTATTTAATTCCGACGCAATTTCTGTGTTTCATCGTCAATAAGAACGTCAGAGGGATACAGTAAACCTGCAGGGAAGCATCGGAATCTATAACTAGTGTCCAGGAATGGTTAAAACATAGACAGTAAGAAGAGTCAGTCTCCTTGTACTTAATTCGGCATTGTGCCTTTTGTATTTGATTCCGACGCAATTTCTGTGTTTCATCGCCAATACGTAGGTCCGAGGGATACAGTAAATCTGAAGCGAAGCATCGAAATCTATAACTAGTGTCACAGGAATGGTTCAAAGCATAGACAGTATGATGAGTCAGTCATCTTGTACTTCAGTCTGCATTGTGCATTTTGTATTTAATTCCGATGCAATTTCTGTGTTTCATCGCCAATAAGGAGGTCCAAGGTATACAGTAAACCTGAAGCATCAGAATCTATATCTAGTGTCACAGGAATGGTTCAAAACATAGTCAGTTAGAAGAGTCAGTCTTCTTGTACTTAAGTCGCCCTTGTACCTTTTGTATTTAATTCCGATGCAATTTCTGTGTTTCATCGTCAACAAGAAGGTCCAAGGGATACAGTAAACCTGAAGTGAAGCATCGAAATCTATAAGTAGTGTCACAGGAATGGTTCAACACATAGACAGAAGAAGAGCCAGTCTTCTTGTACTTAAGTCGGCATTGTGCGTTTTCTATTTAATTCCGATGCAATTTCTGTGTTTCATCGTCAATGAGAAGGTCCAAGGGATACAGTAAACGTGGAGTGAAGCATCGGAATCTGTAACTACTGTCACAGGAATGGTTCAAAGCATAGAGAGTAGCAAGAGTCAGTCTTCTTGTACTTAAGTCGGCATTGTGCTTTTTCTATTTAATTCCGATGCAATTTCTGTGTCTCATCGTCAATAGGAAGGTCCAAGGGATACAGTAAACCTGAAATGATGCATCGGAATCTATAACTAGTGTCACAGGAAGGGTTCAAACCATAGTCAGTAAGAAAAGTCAGTCTTCTTGTACTTAAGTCGGCATTGTGCCTTTTCTATTTAATTCCGATGCAATTTCTGTGTTTCATCGTCAATAAGAAGGTCCAAGGGATACAGTAAACCTGCAGGGAAGCATCGGAAGCTATAACTATTGTCACAGGAATGGTTCAAAACATAGACAGTAAGATGAGTCAGTCTTCTTGTACTTAAGTCGGCATTTTGCCTTTTGTATTTTATTCCGATGCAATTTCAGTGTTTCATCGCCAATAAGAAGGTCCAAGGGATACAGTAAACCTAGAGTGAAGCATCGGAATCTATAACTAGTGTCACAGGAATGGTTCAAAACATAGACTGTAAGAAGAGTCAGTCTTCTTGTACTTAATTCGGCATTGTGCCTTTTGTATTTAATTCCGACGCAATTTCTGTGTTTCATCGTCAATAAGAACGTCAGAGGGATACAGTAAACCTGCAGGGAAGCATCGGAATCTATAACAAGTGTCCAGGAATGGTTAAAACATAGACAGTAAGAAGAGTCAGTCTCCTTGTACTTAATTCGGCATTGTGCCTTTTGTATTTGATTCCGAAGCAATTTCTGTGTTTCATCGTCAATACGTAGGTCAGAGGGATACAGTAAATCTGAAGCGAAGCATCGAAATCTATAACTAATGTCACAGGAATGGTTCAAAGCATAGACAGTATGATGAGTCAGTCATCTTGTACTTCAGTCTGCATTGTGCCTTTTGTATTTAATTCCGATGCAATTTCTGTGTTTCATCGCCAATAAGGAGGTCCAAGGTATACAGTAAACCTGAAGTATCAGAATCTATATCTAGTGTCACAGGAATGGTTCAAAACATAGTCAGTTAGAAGAGTCAGTCTTCTTGTACTTATGTCGCCCTTGTGCCTTTTGTATTTAATTCCGATGCAATTTCTGTGTTTCATCGTCAATAAGAAGGTCCAAGGGATACAGTAAACCTGAAGTGAAGCATCGAAATCTATAAGTAGTGTCACAGGAATGGTTCAATACATAGACAGAAGAAGAGTCAGTCTTCTTGTACTTAAGTCGGCATTGTGCGTTTTCTATTTAATTCCGATGCAATTTCTGTGTTTCATCGTCAATAAGAAGGTCCAAGGGATACAGTAAACGTGGAGTGAAGCATCGGAATCTGTAACTACTGTCAGAGGAATGGGTCAAAGCATAGAGAGTAGCTAGAGTCAGTCTTCTTGTACTTAAGTCGGCATTGTGCTTTTTCTATTTAATTCCGATGCAATTTCTGTGTCTCATCGTCAATAGGAAGGTCCAAGGGATACAGTAAACCTGAAGTGAAGCATCGGAATCTATAACTAGTGTCACAGGAAGGGTTCAAAGCATAGTCAGTAAGAAAAGTCAGTCTTCTTGTACTTAAGTCGGCATTGTGCCTTTTCTATTTAATTCCGATGCAATTTCTGTGTTTCATCGTCAATAAGAAGGTCCAAGGGATACAGTAAACCTGCAGGGAGGCATCGGAATCTATTACTAGTGTCACAGGAATGGTTCAAAACATAGACAGTAAGATGAGTCAGTCTTCTTGTACTTATGTCGGCATTGTGCCTTTTGTATTTAATTCCGATGCAATTTCAGTGTTTCATCGCCAATAAGAAGGTCCAAGGGATACAGTAAACCTAGAGTGAAGCATCGGAATCTATAACTAGCGTCACAGGAATGGTTCGAAACAAAGGAAGTAAGAAGAGTCAGTCTTCTTGTAATTAATTCGGCATTGTGCCTTTTGTATTTAATTCCGACGCAATTTCTGTGTTTCATCGTCAATAAGAACGTCAGAGGGATACAATAAATCTGAAGTGAAGCATCGGAATCTATAACTAGTGTCACAGGAATGGTTCAAATCATAGACAGTAAGAAGAGTCAGTCATCTTGTACTTAAGTTGGCATTGTGCCTTTTGTATTTAATTCGGATGTAATTTCTGTGTTTCATCGTCAATATGAAGGTCCAAGGGATACAGTAAACCTGGAGTGAAGCATCGGAATCTATAACTAGTTTCTCAGGAATGGTTCAAAACATATACAGTAAGATGAGTCAGTCTTCTTTTACTTAAGTCGGCATTGTGTCTTTTGAATTTAATTCCGATGCAATTTCTGTGTTTCATCGCCAATAAGAAGGTCCAAGGGATAAAGTATACATAAGGTGAAGCGTCAGAATCTATAACTAGTGTCACGGGAATGGTTCAAAACATAGTAAGAGGAGTCAGTCTTCTTGTAATTAAGTCGGCCTTGTGCCTTTTGTATTTAAATCCGATGCTATTTCTGTGTTTCATCGTCAATAAGAAGGTCCAAGGGATACAGTAAACCTGAAGTGAAGCACCGAAATCTATAATTAGTGTCACAGGAATGGTTCAATACATTGACAGAAGAAGAGTCTGTCTTCTTGTACTTAATTCGGCATTGTGCCTTTTGTATTTAATTCCGATGCAATTTCTGTGCTTCATCGTCAATGAGAAGGGCTGAGGGAGACAGTAGACCTGAAGTGAAGCATCGGAATCTATAACTAGTGTCACAGGAATGGTTCAAAACATAGACAGTAAGATGAGTCAGTCTTCTTGTACTTAAGTTTGCATTGTGCCTTTTGTATTTAATTCCGATGCAATTTCTGTGTTTCATCGTCAATAAAAAGTGCAGAGGTATACAGTAAACCTGAAGTGAAGCATCGGAATCTATAAATAGTGTAACAGGAATGGTTCAAAAGATAGACAGTAGGAAGAATCAGTCTTCTTGTACTTAAGTCGGCATTGTGCCTTTTGTATTTAATTCCGATGCAATTGCTGTGTTTCATCGTCAATAAGACGGTCCAAGGGATACAGTAAACCTGGAGTGAAGCATCGGAATCTGTAACTAGTGTCACAGGAATGGTTCAAAACATAGACAGTAAGAAGAGTCAGTCTTCTTGTAATTAATTCGGCATTGTGCCTTTTGTATTTAATTCCGACGCAATTTCTGTGTTTCATCGTCAATAAGAACGTCAGAGGGATACAACAAATCTGAAGTGAAGCATCGGAATCTATAACTAGTGTCACAGGAATGGTTCAAATTATAGACAGTAAGAAGAGTCAGTCATCTTGTACTTAAGTTGGCATTGTGCCTTTTGTATTTAATTCCGATGTAATTTCTGTGTTTCATCGTCAATATGAAGGTCCAAGGGATACAGTAAACCTAGAGTGAAGCATCGGAATCTATAACTAGCGTCACAGGAATGGTTCGAAACATAGAAAGTAAGAAGAGTCAGTCTTCTTGTAATTAATTCGGCATTGTGCCTTTTGTATTTAATTCCGACGCAATTTCTGTGTTTCATCGTCAATAAGAACGTCAGAGGGATACAATAAATCTGAAGTGAAGCATCGGAATCTATAACTAGTGTCACAGGAATGGTTCAAATCATAGACAGTAAGAAGAGTCAGTCATCTTGTACTTAAGTTGGCATTGTGCCTTTTGTATTTAATTCCGATGTAATTTCTGTGTTTCATCGTCAATATGAAGGTCCAAGGGATACAGTAAACCTGGAGTGAAGCATCGGAATCTATAACTAGTTTCTCAGGAATGGTTCAAAACATATACAGTAAGATGAGTCAGTCTTCTTTTACTTAAGTCGGCATTGTGTCTTTTGTATTTAATTCCGATGCAATTTCTGTGTTTCATCGCCAATAAGAAGGTCCAAGGGATAAAGTATACATAAGGTGAAGCGTCAGAATCTATAACTAGTGTCACGGGAATGGTTCAAAACATAGTAAGAGGAGTCAATCTTCTTGTATTTAAGTCGGCCTTGTGCCTTTTGTATTTAAATCCGATGCTATTTCTGTGTTTCATCGTCAATAAGAAGGTCCAAGGGATACAGTAAACCTGAAGTGAAGCACCGAAATCTATAACTAGTGTCACAGGAATGGTTCAATACATTGACAGAAGAAGAGTCTGTCTTCTTGTACTTAATTCGGCATTGTGCCTTTTGTATTTAATTCCGATGCAATTTCTGTGTTTCATCGTCAATGAGAAGGGCTGAGGGAGACAGTAGACCTGAAGTGAAGCATCGGAATCTATAACTAGTGTCACAGGAATGGTTCAAAAGATAGACAGTAGGAAGAATCAGTCTTCTTGTACTTAAGTCGGCATTGTGCCTTTTGTATTTAATTCCGATGCAATTTCTGTGTTTCATCGTCAATAAGACGGTCCAAGGGATACAGTAAACCTGGAGTGAAGCATCGGAATCTGTAACTAGTGTCACAGGAATGGTTCAAAACATAGACAGTAAGAAGAGTCAGTCTTCTTGTATTTAAGTCGGCATTGTGCCATTTTTATTTAATTCCGATGCAATTTCTGTGTATCATCGTCAATAAGAAGGTCCTTGGGACACAGTAAACCTGAAGAGAAGCATCGAAATCTATAACTAGTGTCACAGGAATGGTTCAAAACATAGTCAGTAAGAAGAGTCAGTCATCTTGTACTTAAGTGGGCATTGTGCCTTTTGCATTTAATTCCGATGCAATTTCTGTGTTTCATCGTCAATAAGAAGGTCCAAGGGACACAGTAAACATGAAGAGAAGCATCGAAATCTATAACTAGTGTCACAGGAATGGTTAAAACACAGACAGTAAGAAGAGACAATCTTCTTGTACTTAATTCGACATTGTGCCTTTTGTATTTGATTCCGACGCAATTTCTGTGTTTCATCGTCAATACGTAGGTCAGAGGGATACAGTAAATCTGAAGCGAAGCATCGAAATCTATAACTAGTGTCACAGGAATGGTTCAAAACATAGACAGTAAGAAGAGTCAGTCTTCTTGTACTTAAGTCGGCTTTGTGCCTTTTGTATTTAATTCCGATGTAATTTCTGTGTTTTATCGTCAATAAGAAGGTCAGAGGGATACAGTAAACCTGAAGTGAAGCATCGGAATCTATAACTAGTGTCACAGGAATGGTTCAAAGCATAGTCAGTAAGAAGAGCCAGTCTTCTTGTACTTAAGTCGGCATTGTGACTTTTGTATTCAATTCCGATGCAATTTCTGTGTTTCATCGTAAATAAGAAGGTCCAAGGGATACAGTAAACCTGGTGTGAAGCATCGGAATCTGTAACTAGTGTCGCAGGAATGGTTAAAACATAGACAGTATGAAGAGTCAGTCTTCTTGTACTTAAGTCGGCATTGTGCCTTTTTTATTTAATTCCGATGCAATTTCTGTGTTTCATCGTCAATACGAAGTTCCAAGGGATACAGTAAACCTTGAGTAAAGCATCGGAGTCTATAACTAGTGTCACAGGAATGGTTAAAACACAGACAGTAAGAAGAGACAATCTTCTTGTACTTAATTCGACATTGTGCCTTTTGTATTTGATTCCGACGCAATTTCTGTGTTTCATCGTCAATACGTAGGTCAGAGGGATACAGTAAATCTGAAGCAAAGCATCGAAATCTATAACTAGTGTCACAGGAATGGTTCAAAACATAGACAGTAAGAAGAGTCAGTCTTCTTGTACTTAAGTCGGCTTTGTGCCTTTTGTATTTAATTCCGATGTAATTTCTGTGTTTTATCGTCAATAAGAACGTCAGAGGGATACAGTAAACCTGAAGTGAAGCATCGGAATCTATAACTAGTGTGACAGGAATGGTTCAAACATAGTCAGTAAGAAGTGTCAGTCTTCTTGTACTTAAGTCGGCATTGTGCCTTTTGTATTTAATTCCGATCCTATTTCTGTGTTTCATCGGCAATATGAAGGTCCAAGGGATACAGTAAACCTGGAGTGAAGCATCGGAATCTATAACTAGTGTCACAGGAATGGTTCAAAACATAGACAGTATTATGAGTCAGTCTTCTTGTACTTAAGTCTGCATTGTGCCTTTTGTATTTAATTCCGATGCAATTTCTGTGTTTCATCGCCAATAAGAAGGTCAAGGTAAACAGTAAACCTGACGTGAAGCATCAGAATCTATAACTAGTGTCACAGGAATGGTTCAAAGCATAGTCAGTAAGAAGAGTCAGTCTTCTTGTACTTAAGTCGGCCTTGTGCCTTTTGTATTTAATTCCGATGCAATTTCTGTGTTTCACCATCAATAGGAAGGTCCAAGGGATACAGTAAACCTGAAGTGAAGCATCGAAATCTATAAGTAGTGCCTCAGGAATGGTTCAAAACATAGACAGAAGAAGAGTCAGTCTTCTTGTACTTAAGTCGGCATTGTGCCTTTTCTACTTAATTCCGATGCAATTTCTGTGTTTCATCGTCAATAAAAAGGTCCAAGGGATACAGTAAACCTGAAGTGAAGTATCGGAATCTATAACTAGTGTCACAGGTAGGGTTCAAACCATAGTCAGTAAGAAAAGTCAGTCTTCTTGTACTTAAGTCGGCATTGTGCCTTTTCTATTTAATTCCGATGCAATTTCTGTGTTTCATCGTCAATAAGAACGTCAGAGGGATACAGTAAACCTGCAGGGAAGCATCGGAATCTATAACTAGTGTCCAGGAATGGTTAAAAGATAGACAGTAAAAAGAGTCAGTCTCCTTGTACCTAATTCGGCATTGTGCCTTTTGTATTTGATTCCGACGTAATTTCTGTGTTTCATCGTCAATATGTAGGTCAGAGGGATACAGTAAATCTGAAGCAAAGCATCGAAATCAATAACTAGTGTCACAGGAATGGTTCAAAGCATAGACAGTATGATGAGTCAGTCATCTTGTACTTCAGTCTGCATTGTGCCTTTTGTATTTAATTCCGATGCAATTTCTGTGTTTCATCGCCATTAAGGAGGTCCAAGGTATACAGTAAACCTGAAGTGAAGCATCAGAATCTATATCTAGTGTCACAGGAATGGTTCAAAACATAGTCAGTTAGAAGAGTCAGTCTTCTTGTACTTAAGTCGCCCTTGTGCCTTTTGTATTTAATTCCGATGCAATTTCTGTGTTTCATCGTCTATAAGAAGGTCCAAGGGATACAGTAAACCTGAAGTGAAGCATCGAAATCTATAAGTAGTGTCACAGGAATGGTTCAATACATAGACAGAAGAAGAGTCAGTCTTCTTGTACTTAAGTCGGCATTGTGCGTTTTCTATTTAATTCCGATGCAATTTCTGTGTTTCATCGTCAATAAGAAGGTCCAAGGGATACAGTAAACGTGGAGTGAAGCATCGGAATCTGTAACTACTGTCAGAGGAATGGGTCAAAGCATAGAGAGTAGCTAGAGTCAGTCTTCTTGTACTTAAGTCGGCATTGTGCTTTTTCTATTTAATTCCGATGCAATTTCTGTGTCTCATCGTCAATAGGAAGGTCCAAGGGATACAGTAAACCTGAAGTGAAGCATCGGAATCTATAACTAGTGTCACAGGAATGGTTCTAAGCATAGTCAGTAAGAAGAGCCAGTCTTCTTGTACTTAAGTCGGCATTGTGACTTTTGTATTCAATTCCGATGCAATTTCTGTGTTTCATCGTAAATAAGAAGGTCCAAGGGATACAGTAAACCTGAAGTGAAGCACCGAAATCTATAACTAGTGTCACAGGAATGGTTCAATACATTGACAGAAGAAGAGTCTGTCTTCTTGTACTTAATTCGGCATTGTGCCTTTTGTATTTAATTCCGATGCAATTTCTGTGTTTCATCGTCAATGAGAAAGGCTGAGGGAGACAGTAGACCTGAAGTGAAGCATCGGAATCTATAACTAGTGTCACAGGAATGGTTCAAAAGATAGACAGTAGGAAGAATCAGTCTTCTTGTACTTAAGTCGGCATTGTGCCTTTTGTATTTAATTCCGATGCAATTTCTGTGTTTCATCGTCAATAAGACGGTCCAAGGGATACAGTAAACCTGGAGTGAAGCATCGGAATCTGTAACTAGTGTCACAGGAATGGTTCAAAACATAGACAGTAAGAAGAGTCAGTCTTCTTGTATTTAAGTCGGCATTGTGCCATTTTTATTTAATTCCGATGCAATTTCTGTGTATCATCGTCAATAAGAAGGTCCAAGGGACACAGTAAACCTGAAGAGAAGCATCGAAATCTATAACTAGTGTCACAGGAATGGTTCAAAACATAGTCAGTAAGAAGAGTCAGTCATCTTGTACTTAAGTGGGCATTGTGCCTTTTGCATTTAATTCCGATGCAATTTCTGTGTTTCATCGTCAATAAGAAGGTCCAAGGGACACAGTAAACCTGAAGAGAAGCATCGAAATCTATAACTAGTGTCACAGGAATGGTTAAAACACAGACAGTAAGAAGAGACAATCTTCTTGTACTTAATTCGACATTGTGCCTTTTGTATTTGATTCCGACGCAATTTCTGTGTTTCATCGTCAATACGTAGGTCAGAGGGATACAGTAAATCTGAAGCGAAGCATCGAAATCTATAACTAGTGTCACAGGAATGGTTCAAAACATAGACAGTAAGAAGAGTCAGTCTTCTTGTACGTAAGTCGGCTTTGTGCCTTTTGTATTTAATTCCGATGTAATTTCTGTGTTTTATCGTCAATAAGAAGGTCAGAGGGATACAGTAAACCTGAAGTGAAGCATCGGAATCTATAACTAGTGTCACAGGAATGGTTCAAAGCATAGTCAGTAAGAAGAGCCAGTCTTCTTGTACTTAAGTCGGCATTGTGACTTTTGTATTCAATTCCGATGCAATTTCTGTGTTTCATCGTAAATAAGAAGGTCCAAGGGATACAGTAAACCTGGTGTGAAGCATCGGAATCTGTAACTAGTGTCGCAGGAATGGTTAAAACATAGACAGTATGAAGAGTCAGTCTTCTTGTACTTAAGTCGGCATTGTGCCTTTTTTATTTAATTCCGATGCAATATCTGTGTTTCATCGTCAATACGAAGTTCCAAGGGATACAGTAAACCTTGAGTAAAGCATCGGAGTCTATAACTAGTGTCACAGGAATGGTTAAAACACAGACAGTAAGAAGAGACAATCTTCTTGTACTTAATTCGACATTGTGCCTTTTGTATTTGATTCCGACGCAATTTCTGTGTTTCATCGTCAATACGTAGGTCAGAGGGATACAGTAAATCTGAAGCAAAGCATCGAAATCTATAACTAGTGTCACAGGAATGGTTCAAAACATAGACAGTAAGAAGAGTCAGTCTTTTTGTACTTAAGTCGGCTTTGTGCCTTTTGTATTTAATTCCGATGTAATTTCTGTGTTTTATCGTCAATAAGAACGTCAGAGGGATACAGTAAACCTGAAGTGAAGCATCGGAATCTATAACTAGTGTGACAGGAATGGTTCAAACATAGTCAGTAAGAAGTGTCAGTCTTCTTGTACTTAAGTCGGCCTTGTGCCTTTTGTATTTAATTCCGATGCAATTTCTGTGTTTCACCATCAATAGGAAGGTCCAAGGGATACAGTAAACCTGAAGTGAAGCATCGAAATCTATAAGTAGTGCCTCAGGAATGGTTCAAAACATAGACAGAAGAAGAGTCAGTCTTCTTGTACTTAAGTCGGCATTGTGCCTTTTCTACTTAATTCCGATGCAATTTCTGTGTTTCATCGTCAATAAAAAGGTCCAAGGGATACAGTAAACCTGAAGTGAAGTATCGGAATCTATAACTAGTGTCACAGGTAGGGTTCAAACCATAGTCAGTAAGAAAAGTCAGTCTTCTTGTACTTAAGTCGGCATTGTGCCTTTTCTATTTAATTCCGATGCAATTTCTGTGTTTCATCGTCAATAAGAACGTCAGAGGGATACAGTAAACCTGCAGGGAAGCATCGGAATCTATAACTAGTGTCCAGGAATGGTTAAAAGATAGACAGTAAAAAGAGTCAGTCTCCTTGTACTTAATTCGGCATTGTGCCTTTTGTATTTGATTCCGACGTAATTTCTGTGTTTCATCGTCAATATGTAGGTCAGAGGGATACAGTAAATCTGAAGCGAAGCATCGAAATCAATAACTAGTGTCACAGGAATGGTTCAAAGCATAGACAGTATGATGAGTCAGTCATCTTGTACTTCAGTCTGCATTGTGCCTTTTGTATTTAATTCCGATGCAATTTCTGTGTTTCATCGCCATTAAGGAGGTCCAAGGTATACAGTAAACCTGAAGTGAAGCATCAGAATCTATATCTAGTGTCACAGGAATGGTTCAAAACATAGTCAGTTAGATGAGTCAGTCTTCTTGTACTTAAGTCGCCCTTGTGCCTTTTGTATTTAATTCCGATGCAATTTCTGTGTTTCATCGTCTATAAGAAGGTCCAAGGGATACAGTAAACCTGAAGTGAAGCATCGAAATCTATTAGTAGTGTCACAGGAATGGTTCAATACATAGACAGAAGAAGAGTCAGTCTTCTTGTACTTAAGTCGGCATTGTGCGTTTTCTATTTAATTCCGATGCAATTTCTGTGTTTCATCGTCAATAAGAAGGTACAAGGGATACAGTAAACGTGGAGTGCAGCATCGGAATCTGTAACTACTGTCACAGGAAAGGTTCAAAGCATAGAGAGTAGGAAGAGTCAGTCCTCTTGTACTTAAGTCGGCATTGTGCCTTTTCTATTTAATTCCGATGCAATTTCTGTGTTTCATCGTCAATAAGAACGTCAGAGGGATACAGTAAACCTGCAGGGAAGCATCGGAATCTATAACTAGTGTCCAGGAATGGTTAAAAGATAGACAGTAAAAAGAGTCAGCCTCCTTGTACCTAATTCGGCATTGTGCCTTTTGTATTTGATTCCGACGTAATTTCTGTGTTTCATCGTCAATATGTAGGTCAGAGGGATACAGTAAATCTGAAGCGAAGCATCGAAATCAATAACTAGTGTCACAGGAATGGTTCAAAGCATAGACAGTATGATGAGTCAGTCATCTTGTACTTCAGTCTGCATTGTGCCTTTTGTATTTAATTCCGATGCAATTTCTGTGTTTCATCGCCATTAAGGAGGTCCAAGGTATACAGTAAACCTGAAGTGAAGCATCAGAATCTATATCTAGCGTCACAGGAATGGTTCAAAACATAGTCAGTTAGAAGAGTCAGTCTTCTTGTACTTAAGTCGCCCTTGTGCCTTTTGTATTTAATTCCGATGCAATTTCTGTGTTTCATCGTCTATAAGAAGGTCCAAGGGATACAGTAAACCTGAAGTGAAGCATCGATATCTATAAGTAGTGTCACAGGAATGGTTCAATACATAGACAGAAGAAGAGTCAGTCTTCTTGTACTTAAGTCGGCATTGTGCGTTTTCTATTTAATTCCGATGCAATTTCTGTGTTTCATCGTCAATAAGAAGGTCCAAGGGATACAGTAAACGTGGAGTGAAGCATCGGAATCTGTAACTACTGTCAGAGGAATGGGTCAAAGCATAGAGAGTAGCTAGAGTCAGTCTTCTTGTACTTAAGTCGGCATTGTGCTTTTTCTATTTAATTCCGATGCAATTTCTGTGTCTCATCGTCAATAGGAAGGTCCAAGGGATACAGTAAACCTGAAGTGAAGCATCGGAATCTATAACTAGTGTCACAGGAATGGTTCAAAGCATAGTCAGTAAGAAGAGCCAGTCTTCTTGTACTTAAGTCGGCATTGTGACTTTTGTATTCAATTCCGATGCAATTTCTGTGTTTCATCGTAAATAAGAAGGTCCAAGGGATACAGTAAACCTGAAGTGAAGCACCGAAATCTATAACTAGTGTCACAGGAATGGTTCAATACATTGACAGAAGAAGAGTCTGTCTTATTGTACTTAATTCGGCATTGTGCCTTTTGTATTTAATTCCGATGCAATTTCTGTGTTTCATCGTCAATGAGAAGGGCTGAGGGAGACAGTAGACCTGAAGTGAAGCATCGGAATCTATAACTAGTGTCACAGGAATGGTTCAAAAGATAGACAGTAGGAAGAATCAGTCTTCTTGTACTTAAGTCGGCATTGTGCCTTTTGTATTTAATTCCGATGCAATTTCTGTGTTTCATCGTCAATAAGACGGTCCAAGGGATACAGTAAACCTGGAGTGAAGCATCGGAATCTGTAACTAGTGTCACAGGAATGGTTCAAAACATAGACAGTAAGAAGAGTCAGTCTTCTTGTATTTAAGTCGGCATTGTGCCATTTTTATTTAATTCCGATGCAATTTCTGTGTATCATCGTCAATAAGAAGGTCCAAGGGACACAGTAAACCTGAAGAGAAGCATCGAAATCTATAACTAGTGTCACAGGAATGGTTCAAAACATAGTCAGTAAGAAGAGTCAGTCATCTTGTACTTAAGTGGGCATTGTGCCTTTTGCATTTAATTCCGATGCAATTTCTGTGTTTCATCGTCAATAAGAAGGTCCAAGGGACACAGTAAACCTGAAGAGAAGCATCGAAATCTATAACTAGTGTCACAGGAATGGTTAAAACACAGACAGTAAGAAGAGACAATCTTCTTGTACTTAATTCGACATTGTGCCTTTTGTATTTGATTCCGACGCAATTTCTGTGTTTCATCGTCAATACGTAGGTCAGAGGGATACAGTAAATCTGAAGCGAAGCATCGAAATCTATAACTAGTGTCACAGGAATGGTTCAAAACATAGACAGTAAGAAGAGTCAGTCTTCTTGTACGTAAGTCGGCTTTGTGCCTTTTGTATTTAATTCCGATGTAATTTCTGTGTTTTATCGTCAATAAGAAGGTCAGAGGGATACAGTAAACCTGAAGTGAAGCATCGGAATCTATAACTAGTGTCACAGGAATGGTTCAAAGCATAGTCAGTAAGAAGAGCCAGTCTTCTTGTACTTAAGTCGGCATTGTGACTTTTGTATTCAATTCCGATGCAATTTCTGTGTTTCATCGTAAATAAGAAGGTCCAAGGGATACAGTAAACCTGGTGTGAAGCATCGGAATCTGTAACTAGTGTCGCAGGAATGGTTAAAACATAGACAGTATGAAGAGTCAGTCTTCTTGTACTTAAGTCGGCATTGTGCCTTTTTTATTTAATTCCGATGCAATATCTGTGTTTCATCGTCAATACGAAGTTCCAAGGGATACAGTAAACCTTGAGTAAAGCATCGGAGTCTATAACTAGTGTCACAGGAATGGTTAAAACACAGACAGTAAGAAGAGACAATCTTCTTGTACTTAATTCGACATTGTGCCTTTTGTATTTGATTCCGACGCAATTTCTGTGTTTCATCGTCAATACGTAGGTCAGAGGGATACAGTAAATCTGAAGCAAAGCATCGAAATCTATAACTAGTGTCACAGGAATGGTTCAAAACATAGACAGTAAGAAGAGTCAGTCTTTTTGTACTTAAGTCGGCTTTGTGCCTTTTGTATTTAATTCCGATGTAATTTCTGTGTTTTATCGTCAATAAGAACGTCAGAGGGATACAGTAAACCTGAAGTGAAGCATCGGAATCTATAACTAGTGTGACAGGAATGGTTCAAACATAGTCAGTAAGAAGTGTCAGTCTTCTTGTACTTAAGTCGGCATTGTGCCTTTTGTATTTAATTCCGATCCTATTTCTGTGTTTCATCGGCAATATGAAGGTCCAAGGGATACAGTAAACCTGGAGTGAAGCATCGGAATCTATAACTAGTGTCACAGGAATGGTTCAAAACATAGACAGTATTATGAGTCAGTCTTCTTGTACTTAAGTCTGCATTGTGCCTTTTGTATTTAATTCCGATGCAATTTCTGTGTTTCATCGCCAATAAGAAGGTCAAGGTATACAGTAAACCTGACGTGAAGCATCAGAATCTATAACTAGTGTCACAGGAATGGTTCAAAGCATAGTCAGTAAGAAGAGTCAGTCTTCTTGTACTTAAGTCGGCCTTGTGCCTTTTGTATTTAATTCCGATGCAATTTCTGTGTTTCACCATCAATAGGAAGGTCCAAGGGATACAGTAAACCTGAAGTGAAGCATCGAAATCTATAAGTAGTGCCTCAGGAATGGTTCAAAACATAGACAGAAGAAGAGTCAGTCTTCTTGTACTTAAGTCGGCATTGTGCCTTTTCTACTTAATTCCGATGCAATTTCTGTGTTTCATCGTCAATAAGAACGTCAGAGGGATACAGTAAACCTGCAGGGAAGCATCGGAATCTATAACTAGTGTCCAGGAATGGTTAAAAGATAGACAGTAAAAAGAGTCAGTCTCCTTGTACTTAATTCGGCATTGTGCCTTTTGTATTTGATTCCGACGTAATTTCTGTGTTTCATCGTCAATATGTAGGTCAGAGGGATACAGTAAATCTGAAGCGAAGCATCGAAATCAATAACTAGTGTCACAGGAATGGTTCAAAGCATAGACAGTATGATGAGTCAGTCTTCTTGTACTTCAGTCTGCATTGTGCCTTTTGTATTTAATTCCGATGCAATTTCTGTGTTTCATCGCCATTAAGGAGGTCCAAGGTATACAGTAAACCTGAAGTGAAGCATCAGAATCTATATCTAGTGTCACAGGAATGGTTCAAAACATAGTCAGTTAGATGAGTCAGTCTTCTTGTACTTAAGTCGCCCTTGTGCCTTTTGTATTTAATTCCGATGCAATTTCTGTGTTTCATCGTCTATAAGAAGGTCCAAGGGATACAGTAAACCTGAAGTGAAGCATCGAAATCTATTAGTAGTGTCACAGGAATGGTTCAATACATAGACAGAAGAAGAGTCAGTCTTCTTGTACTTAAGTCGGCATTGTGCGTTTTCTATTTAATTCCGATGCAATTTCTGTGTTTCATCGTCAATAAGAAGGTACAAGGGATACAGTAAACGTGGAGTGCAGCATCGGAATCTGTAACTACTGTCACAGGAAAGGTTCAAAGCATAGAGAGTAGGAAGAGTCAGTCCTCTTGTACTTAAGTCGGCATTGTGCTTTTTCTATTTAATTCCGATGCAATTTCTGTGTCTCATCGTCAATTGGAAGGTCCAAGGGATACAGTAAACCTGAACTGAAGCATCGGAATCTATAACTAGTGTCACAGGAAGGGTTCAAACCTCAGTCAGTAAGAAAAGTCAGTCTTCTTGTACTTAAGTCGGCATTGTGCCGTTTCTATTTAATTCCGATGCAATTTCTGTGTTTCATTGACAATAAGAAGGTCCAAGGGATACAGTAAACCTGCAGGGAAGCATCGGAATCTATAACTAGTGTCACAGGAATGGTTCAAAACATAGACAGTAAGATGAGTCAGTCTTCTTGTACTTAAGTCGGCATTGTGCCTTTTGTATTTAATTCCGATGCAATTTCAGTGTTTCATCGCCAATAAGAAGGTCCAAGGGATACAGTAAACCTAGAGTGAAGCATCGGAATATATAACTAGTGTCACAGGAATGGTTCAAAACACAGACAGTAAGAAGAGGCAGTCTTCTTGTACTTAATTCGGCATTGGGCCTTTTGTATTTAATTCCGACGCAATGTCTGTGTTTCATCGTCAATAAGAACGTCAGAGGGATACAGTAAATCTGAAGTGAAGCATCGGAATCTGTAACTAGTGCACAGGAATTGTTCAAAACATAGACAGTAAGAACAGTCAGTCTTCTTGCACTTAAGTCGGCATTGTGCCTTTTGTATTTAATTCCGATGTAATTTCTGTGTTTATCGTGAATAAGAAGACCAGAGGGATACAGTAAACCTGAAGTGAAGAATCGGAATCTATAACTAGTGTCACAGGATTGGTTCAAAACATAGTTAGTACGAAGAGTCAGTCTTCTTGTACTTAAGTCGGCATTCTGCCTTTTGTTTTTAAATCCGATGCAATTTCTGTGTTTCATCGCCAATAAGAAGGTCCAAGGTATACAGTAAACCTGAAGTGAAGCATCAGAATCTATAACTAGTGTCACAGGAATGGTTCAAATCATAGTCAGTTAGAAGAGTCAGTCTTCTTGTACTTAGGTCGGCCTTGTGCCTTTTGTATTTAATTCCGATGCAATTTCTGTGTTTCATCGTCAATAAGAAGGTCCAAGGGATACAGTAAACCTGAAGTGAAGCATCGAAATCTATAAGTAGTGTCACAGGAATGGTTCAAAACATAGACAGAAGAAGAGTCAGTCCTCTTGTACTTAAGTCGGCATTGTGCGTTTTCTATTTAATTCCGATGCAATTTCTGTGTTTCATCGTCAATATGAAGGCCCAAGGGATACAGTAAACCTGGAGTGAAGCATCGGAATCTGTAACTACTGTCACAGGAATGGTTCAAAGCATAGAGTGTAGGAAGAGTCAGTCTTCTTGTACTTAAGTCGGCATTGTGCTTTTTCTATTTAATTCCGATGCGATTTCTGTGTCTCATCGTCAATAGGAAGGTCCAAGGGATACAGTAAACCTGCAGGGAAGCATCGGAATCTATAACTAGTGTCACAGGAAGGGTTCAAACCATAGTCAGTAAGAAAAGTCAGTCTTCTTGTACTTAAGTCGGCATTGTGCCTTTTCTATTTAATTCCGATGCAATTTCTGTGTTTCATCGTCAATAAGAAGGTCCAAGGGATACAGTAAACCTGCAGGGAAGCATCGGAATCTATAACTTGTGTCACAGGAATGGTTCAAAACATAGACAGTAAGATGAGTCTGTCTTCTTGTGCTTAAGTCGGCATTGTGCCTTTTGCATTTATTTCCGATGCAATTTCAGTGTTTCATCGATAATAAGAAGGTCCAAGGGATACAGTAAACCTAGAGTGAAGCATCGGAATCTATAACTAGTGTCACAGGAATGGTTCAAAACATAGACAGTAAGAAGAGTCAGTCTTCTCGCACTTAATTCGGCATTGTGCCTTTTGTATTTAATTCCGACGCAATTTCTGTGTTTCATCGTCAATAAGAACGTCAGAGGGTACAGTAAATCTGAAGTGAAGCATCGGAATCTATAACTAGTGTCACAGGAATGGTTCAAAAAGTAGACAGTAAGAAGAGTCGGTCTTCTTGTACTTAAGTCGGCATTATACATTTTGTATTTAATTCCGATGTAATATCTGTGTTTTATCGTCAATAACAAGGTCAGAGGGATACAGTAAACCTTAAGTGAAGCATCGGAATCTATAACTAGCGTCACAGGAATGGTTCAAAACATAGTCAGTAAGAAGAGTCACTCTTCTTGTACTTAAGTCGGCATTGTGCCTTTTGTATTTAATTCCGATGCATTTCCTGTGTTTCATCGTCAATATCAAGGTCCAAGGGATACAGTGAACCTGGAGTGAAGCATCGGAATCTATAACTAGTGTCACCGGAATGGTTCAAAACATTGACAGTGAGTTGAGTCAGTCTTCTACTACTTAAGTCGGCATTGTGCCTTTTGTATTTAACTCCGATGCAATTTCTGTGTTTCATCGCCACTAAGAAGGACCAAGGTATACAGTAAACCTGAAGTGAAGCATCAGAATCTATAACTAGTGTCACAAGAATGGTTCAAAACAAAGTCAGTAAAAAGAGTCAGTCTTCTTGTACTTAAGTCGGCCTTGTGCCTTTTGCATTTAATTCCGATGCAATTTCTGTGTTTCATCGCCAATAAGAAGGTCCAAGGGATACAGTAAACCTGGAGTGAATCATCGGTATCTATAACTAGTGTCACAGGGATGGTTCAAAACATAGACAGTAAGAAGAGTCAGTATTCTTGTACTTAAGTCGTCATTGTGCCTTTTGGATTTATTCCGATGCAATTTCTGTGTTTCATCGTCAATATGAAGGACCAAGGGATTCAGTAACCCGGGAGTGAAGCATCGGAATCTATAACTAGTGTCACAAGAATGGTTTAAAACATAGACAGTAGGAAGAGTCAGTCTCCTTATACTTAAGTCGGCATTGTGCCTTTTTTATTTAATTCCGATGCAATTGCTGTGTTTCATCGTCAATAAGATGGTCCAAGGGATACCGTAAACCTAAAGTGAAGCATCGGAATCTATAACTAGTGTCACAGGAATGGTTCAAAACATAGACTGTAAGAAGAGTCAGTCTTCTTGTACTTAAATCGGCATTGTGCCTTTTGTATTTAATTCCGACGCAATTTCTGTGTTTCATCGTGAATAAGTAGGTCCAAGGGATCCAGTAAACCTGAAGTGAAGCACCGGAATCTATAACTAGTGTCACAGGAATGGTTCAAAACATAGTCAGTAAGAAGAGTCAGTCTTCCTGTACTTAAGTCCCCATTGTGCATTTTGTATTAAATTCCGATGCAATTTCTGTGTTTCATCGTCAATAAGAAGGTCCAACGGATACAGTAAACCTGAAGTGAAGCATCGGAATGTATAACTAGTGTCACAGGAACGGTTCATAACATAGACAGTAGGAAGAGTCTGTCTTCTTGTACTTAAGTCGGCATTGTGCCTTTTCAATTTAATTCCGAGGCAATTGCTGTGTTTCATCGTCAACAAGAAGGTCCAAGGGATACAGTAAACCTGGAGTGAAGCATCGGAATCTATAACTAGTGTCACAGGAATGGTTCAAAACATAGACTGTAAGAAGAGTCAGTCTTCTTGTACTTAAATCGGCATTGTGCCTTTTGTATTTAATTCCGACGCAATTTCTGTGTTTCATCGTCAATACGAACGTCAGACGGATACAGAAAATCTGAAGTGAAGCATCGGAATCTGTAACTAGTGTAACAGGAATGGTTCAAAACATAGTCAGTAAGAAGAGTCAGTCTTCCTGTAGTTAAGTCGGCATTGTGCCTTTTCTATTTAATTCCGACGCAATTTCTGTGTTTCATCGTCAATAAGAAGGTCAGAGGGATACAGTAAACCTGAAGTGAAGAATCAGAATCTATAACTAGTCTCACAGGAATGGTTCAAAACATAGTCAGTAAGAAGAGTCAGTCTTCTTGTATTTAAGTCGGCCTTGTGTCTTTTGTATTTAATTCCGATGCAATTTCTGTGTTTCATCGTCAATAAGAAGGTCCAAGGGATACAGTAAACCTGAAGTGAAGCATCGAAATCTATAAGTAGTGTCACAGGAATGGTTCAAAACATAGACAGAAGAAGAGTCAGTCTTCTTGTACTTAAGTCGGCATTGTGCCTTTTGTATTTAATTCCGACGCAATTTCTGTGTTTCATCGTCAATAAGAAGGGCAGAGGGATACAGTAAACCTCAAGTGAAGCATCGGAATCTATAACTAGTGTCACCAGAATGGTTCAAAACATAGACAGTGAGATGAGTCAGTCTTCTTCTACTTAAGTCGGCATTGTTCCTTTTGTATTTAACTCTGATGCAATTTCTGTGTTTCATCGCCAATAAGAAGGTCCAAGGTATACAGTAAACCTGAAGTGAAGCATCAGAATCTATAACTAGTGTCACAGGAATGGTTCAAACATAGTCAGTAAAAAGAGTCAGTGTTCTTGTACTTATGTCGGCATTGTTCCTTTTGCATTTAATTTCGATGCAATTTCTGTGTTTCATCGCCAATAAGAAGGTCCAAGGGATACAGTAAACCTGGAGTGAAGCATCGGTATCTATCACTAGTGTCACAGGAATGGTTCAAACATAGACAGAAGAAGATTCAGTCATCTTGTTCTGAAGTAGGCATTGTGTCCCGTTGTATTTAATTCCGATGCAATTTCTGTGTTTCATCGTCAATAAGAAGGGCATAGGGATACAGCAAACCTGAAGTGAAGCATCGGAATCTATAACAAGTGTCACAGGACTGGTTTAAAACGTAGACAGTAGGAAGAGTCAGTCTCCTTATACTTAAGTCGGCATTGTGCCTTTTCTATTTAATTCCGATGCAATTGCTGTGTTTCATCGTCAATAGGAAGGTCCAAGGGATACAGTAAACCTAAAGTGAAGCATCGGATTCTATAACTAGTGTCACAGGAACGGTTCAAAGCATAGTCAGTAAGAAGAGTCAGTCATCTTGTACTCAAGTCGGCCTTGTGCCTTTTGTATTTAATTCCGATGCAATTTCTGTGTTTCATCGTCAATAAGAAGGTCCAAGGGATACAGTAAACCTGAAGTGAAGCATCGAAATCTATAACTAGTGTCACAGGAATGGTTCAAACATAGACAGAAGAAGATTCAGTCATCTTGTACTGAAGTTGGCATTGTGTCCTGTTGTATTTAATTCCGATGCAATTTCTGTGTTTCATCGTCAATAAGAAGGGCAGAGGGATACAGCAAACCTGAAGTGAAGCATCGGAATCTATAACAAGTGTCACAGGACTGGTTTAAAACGTAGACAGTAGGAAGAGTCAGTCTCCTTATACTTAAGTCGGCATTGTGCCTTTTCTATTTAATTCCGATGCAATTGCTGTGTTTCATCGTCAATAAGAAGGTCCAAGGGACTCAGTAATCCGGGAGTGAAGCATCGGAATCTATAACTAGTGTCACAGGAATGGTTCAAAACATAGACAGTATGATGAGTCAGTCTTCTTGTACTTAAGTCGGCATTGCGGCTTTTGTATTTAATTCCGAAGCAATTTCTGTGATCATCGTCAATAAGTAGTTCCAAGGGATCCAGTAAACCTGAAGTGAAGCACCGAAATCTATAACTAGTGTCACAGGAATGGTTCAAAACATAGTCAGTAAGAAGAGTCAGTCTTCTTGTACTTAAGTCCCCATTGTGCATTTTCTATTAAATTCCGATGCAATTTCTGTGTTTCATCGTCAATATCTAGGTCCAAGGGTTACAGTAAACCTGGAGTGAAGCATCGGAAACTATAACTAGTGTCACCGGAATGGTTCAAAACATAGACAGTGAGATGAGTCAGTCTTCTTCTACTTAAGTCGGCTTTGTGCCTTTTGTATTTAACTCCGATGCAATTTCTGTGTTTCATCGCCAAAAAGAAGGTCCAAGGGATACAGTAAACCTGTAGTGAATCATGGGTATCTATAACTAGTGTCACAGGAATGGTTCAAAACATAGTCAGGAAAAAGAGTCAGTCTTCTTGTACTTAAGTCGGCCTTGTGCCTCTTGCATTTAATTCCTATGCAATTTCTGTGTTTCATCGCCAATAAGAAGGTCCAAGGGATACAGTAAAACTGGAGTGAATCATCGGTATCTATAACTAGTGTCACAGGGATGGTTCAAAACATAGACAGTAAGAAGAGTCAGTATTCTTGTACTTAAGTCGGCATTGTGCTTTTGTATTTATTCCGATGCAATATCTGTGTTTCATCGTCAATATGAAGGACCAAGGGATTCAGTAATCAGGGAGTGAAGCATCGGAATCTATAACTAGTGTCACAAGAATGGTTTAAAACATAGACAGTAGGAAGAGTCAGTCTCCCTATACTTAAGTCGGCATTGTGCCTTTTCTATTTAATTCCGATGCAATTGCTGTGTTTCATCGTCAATAAGATGGTCCAAGGGATACAGTGAACCTAATCTGAAGCAACGGTTCAAACAATAGTCAGTAAGAAGAGTCAGTATTCTTGTACTTATGTCGGCAATGTGCCTTTTGTATATACTTCCGAAGCAATTTCTGTGTTTCATCGTCAATAAGTAGGTCCAAGGGATCCAGTAAACCTGAAGTGAAGCACCGGAATCTATAACTAGTGTCACAGGAATGGTTCAAAACATAGTCAGTAAGAAGAGTCAGTCTTCCTGTACTTAAGTCCCCATTGTGCATTTTGTATTAAATTCCGATGGAATTTCTGTGTTTCATCGTCAATAAGAAGGTCAGGGGGATACAGTAAACCTGGAGTGATACATCGGAATCTATAACTAGTGTCACAGGAATGGTTCAAAACATAGACAGTCAGAAGAGTCAGTCTTCTTTTACTTAATTCGGCACTGTGCCTTTTGGATTTGATTCCGATGCAATTTCTGTGTTTCGTCGTCAATAAGAAGGTCAGAGGCATACAGTAAACCTGAAGTGAAGCATCGGAATGTATAACTAGTGTAACAGGAACGGTTCAAAACATAGACAGTAGGAAGAGTCAGTCTTCTTGTACTTAAGTCGACATTGTGCCTTTTCTATTTAATCCGAGGCAATTGCTGTGTTTCATCGTCAATAAGAAGGTCAGAGGGACACAGTAAACCTAAAGTGAAGAATCGGAATCTATAACTAGTGTCATACGAATGGTTCAAAAGATAGACAGTTGCAAGTGTCATTCTTCTTGTACTTACGTCGGCATTGTGCCTTGTATTTAATTCCGATGCAATTTCTGTGTTTCATCGCCAATAGGAACGTCCAAGGGATACAGTAAACCTGAAGTGAAGAATCAGAATCTATAACTAGTCTCACAGGAATGGTTCAAAACATAGTTAGTAAGAAGAGTCAGTCTTCTTGTACTTAAGTCGGCCTAGTGCCTTTTGTATTTAATTCCGATGCAATTTCTGTGTTTCATCGTCAATAAGAAGGTCCAAGGGATACAGTAAACCTGAAGTGAAACATCGAAATCTATAAGTAGTGTCACAGGAATGGTTCAAAACATAGACAGAAGAAGAGTCAGTCTTCTTGTACTTAAGTCGGCATTGTTCCCTTTGTATTTAACTCTGATGCAATTTCTGTGTTTCATCGCCAATAAGAAGGTCCAAGGAATACAGTAAACCTGTAGTGAAGCATCAGAATCTATAACCAGTGTCACAGGAATGGTCCAAACATAGTCAGTAAAAAGAGTCAGTCTTCTTGTTTTTAAGTCGACCTTGTGGCTTTTCCATTTCATTTCGATGCAATTTCTGTGTGTCATCGCCAACAAGAAGGTCCAAGGGATACAGTAAACATGGAGTGAAGCATCGGTATCTATAACTAGTGTCACAGGGATGGTTCAAAACATAGACAGTAAGAAGAGTCAGTCTTCTTGTACTTAAGTCGGCATTGTGCCTTTTGTATTTAATTTCGATGCAATTTCTGTGTTTCATCGTCAATATGAAGGTCCAAGGGATTCAGTAATCCGGGAGTGAAGCATCGGAATCTATAACTAGTGTCACAGGAATGGTTCAAAACATAGACAGTAAGATGAGTCAGTCTTCTTGTACTTAAGTCGGCATTGCGGCTTTTGTATTTAATTCCCATGCAATTTCTGTGTTTCATCGTTTATAAGAAGGTCCAAGGGATACAGTAAGCCTGAAGTGAAGCATCAGAATCTACAACTTGTGTCACAGGAATGGTTCAAAACATAGTCAGTAAGAAGGGTCAGTCATCTTGTACTCAAGTCGTCCTTGTGCCTTTTGTATTTAATTCCGATGCAATTTCTGTGTTTCATCGTCAATAAGTAGGTCCAAGGGATCCAGTAAACCTGAAGTGAAGCACCGGAATCTATAACTAGTGTCATAGGAATGTTTCAAAACATAGTCAGTAAGAAGAGTCAGTCTTCTTGTACTTAAGTCCCCATTGTGCATTTTGTATTCAATTCCGATGCAATTTCTGTGTTTCATCGTCAATAAGAATGTACAAGGGATACAGGAAACCTGGAGTGATGCATCGGAATCTATAACTAGTGCCACAGGAATGGTTCAAAACATAGACAGTAAGAAGAGTCAGTCTTCTTTTACTTAATTCGGCACTGTGCCTTTTGGATTTAATTCCGATGCAATTTCTGTGTTTCGTCGTCACTAAGAAGGTCAGAGGAATACAGTAAACCTGAAGTGAAACATCGCAATCTATAACTAGTGTCACAGGAATGGTTCAAAGCATAGTCAGATAGAAGAGTCAGTCTTCTTGTTCTTAAGTCGGCATTGTGGCTTTTGAATTTAATTCCGATGCAATTTCTGTCTTTCATAGCCAATAAGAAGGTCCAAGGGATACAGTAAACCTGAAGTGAAGCATCGAAATCTATAACTAGTGTCACAGGAATGGTTCAAAGCATAGTCTGAAGAATAGTCAGTCTTCTTGTACTTAAGTCGGCATTGTGCCATTTGTATCTAATTCCGTTGCAATTTCTGTGTTTTTTATCGTCAATAAGAAGGGCAGAGGGATACAGTAAATCTGAAGTGAAGCATCGGAAACTGTGACTAGTGTAACAGGAATTTTTCAAACCATAGTCAGTAAGAAGAGTCAGTCTTCTTGTACTTAAGTCCCCATTGTGCATTTTGTATTAAATTCGGATGCAATTTCTGTGTTTCATCGTCAATAAGAATGTACAAGGGATACAGTAAACCTGGAGTGATGCATCGGAATCTATAACTAGTGTCACAGAAACGGTTCAAAACATAGACAGTAGGAAGAGTCTGTCTTCTTGTACTTAAGTCGGCATTGTGCCTTTTCTATTTAATTCCGAGGCAATTGCTGTGTTTCATCGTCAATAAGAAGGTCAAAGGCATACAGTAAACCTGAAGTGAAGCATCGGAATCTATAACTAGTGTCACAGGAATGGTTAAAACATAGACAGTAAGAAGAGTCAGTCTTCTTGTACTGAAGTCGGCCTTGTGCCTTTTGTATTTAATTCCGACGCAATTTCTGTGTTTCATCGCCAATACGAACGTTAGAGGGATACAGAAAATCTGAAGTGAAGCATCGGAATCTGTAACTAGTGTAACAGGAATGGTTCAAAACATAGTCAGTAAGAAGAGTCAGTCTTCCTGTAGTTAAGTCGGCATTGTGCCTTTTCTATTTAATTCCGACGCAATTTCTGTGTTTCATCGTCAATAAGAAGGTCAGAGGGATACAGTAAACCTAAAGTGAAGAATCGGAATCTGTAACTATTGTCATACGAATGGTTCAAAAATAGACAGTTGCAAGAGTCATTCTTCTTGTACTTAAGTCGGCATTGTGCCTTTTGTATTTAATTCCGATGCAATTTCTGTGTTTCATCGCCAATAAGAACGACCAAGGGATACAGTAAACCTGAAGTGAAGAATCAGAATCTATAACTAGTCTCACAGGAATGGATCAAAGCATAGTCAGTAAGAAGAGTCAGTCTTCTTGTACTTAAGTCGGCCTTGTGCCTTTTGTATTTAATTCCGATGCAATTTCTGTGTTTCATCGCCAATAAGAAGGTCCAAGGGATACAGTAAACCTGGAGTGAAGCATCGGTATCTATAACTGGTGTCACAGGGATGGTTCAAAACATAGACAGTAAGAAGAGTCAGTCTTCTTGTACTTAAGTCGGCATTGTGCCTTTTGTATTTAACTCCGATGCAATTTCTGTGTTTCATCGTCAATATGAAGTTCCAAGGGATTCAGTAATCCGGGAGTGAAGCATCGGAATCTATAACTAGTGTCACAGGAATGGTTCAAAACATAGACAGTAAGATGAGTCAGTCTTCTTGTACTTAAGTCGGAATTGCGGCTTTTGTATTTAATTCCCATGCAATTTCTGTGTTTCATCGTTAATAAGAAGGTTCAAGGGATATAGTAAACCTGAAATGACGCATCAGAATCTATAACTTGTGTCACAGGAATGGTTCAAAATATAGTCAGTAAGAAGAGTCAGTCATCTTGTACTCAAGTCGGCCTTGTGCCTTTTGTATTTAATTTCGATGCAATTTCTGTGTTTCATCGTCAATAAGAAGGTCCAAGGGATACAGTAAACCTGAAGTGAAGCATCGAAATCTATAACTAGTGTCACAGGAATGGTTCAAACATAGACAGAAGTAGATTCAGTCATCTTGTACTGAAGTTGGCATTGTGCCTGTTGTATTTAATTCCGATGCAATTTCTGTGTTTCATCGTCAATAAGAAGGGCAGAGGGATACAGTAAACCTGAAGTGAAGCATCGGAATCTGTAGCAAGTGTCACAGGACTGGTTTAAAACATAGACAGTAGGAAGAGTCAGTCTCCTTATACTTAAGTCGGCATTGTGCCTTTTCTATTTAATTCCGATGCAATTGCTGTGTTTCATCGTCAATAACAAGGTCCAAGGGATACAGTAAACCTAAAGTGAAGCATCGGAATCTATAACTAGTGTCACAGGAACGGTTCAAAGCATAGTCAGTAAGAAGAGTCAGTATTCTTGTACTTAAGTCGGCAATGTGCCTTTTGTATTTAATTCCGAAGCAATTTCTGTGTTTCATCGTCAATAAGTAGGTCCAAGGGATCCAGTAAACCTGAAGTGAAGCACCGGAATCTATAACTGGTGTCACAGGAATGGTTCAAAACATGGTCAGTAAGAAGAGTCAGTCTTCTTGTACTTAAGCCCCCATTGTGCATTTTGTATTAAATTCCGATGCAATTTCTATGTTTCATCGTCAATAAAAAGGTCCAAGGATACAGTAAACCTTTAGTGATGCATCGGAATCTATAACTAGTGTCACAGGAATGGTTCAAAACATAGACAGTAAGAAGAGTCAGTCTTCTTTTACTTAATTCGGCAATGTGCCTCTTGGAATTAATTCCGACGCAATTTCTGTGTTTCGTCGTCACTAAGAAGGTCAGAGGAATACAGTAAACCTGAAGTGAAACATCGAAATCTATAACTAGTGTCACAGGAATGGTTCAAAGCATAGTCAGAAAGAAGAGTCAGTCTTCTTGTCCTTAAGTCGGCATTGTGTCTTTTGTATTTAATTCCGATGCAATTTCTGTTTTTCATAGCCAATAAGAAGGTCCAAGGGATACAGTAAACCTGAAGTGAAGCATCGAAATCTATAACTAGTGTCACAGGAATGGTTCAAACATAGTCTGAAGAAGAGTCAGTCTTCTTGTACTTAAGTCAGCATTGTGCCATTTGTATCTAATTCCGTTGCAATTTCTGTGTTTCATCGTCAATAAGAAGGGCAGAGGGATACAGTAAACCTGAAGTGTAGCATCGGAATGTATAACTAGTGTAACAGGAACGGTTCAAAACATAGACAGTAGGAAGAGTCAGTCTTCTTGTACTTAAGTCGACATTGTGCCTTTTCTATTTAATTCCGAGGCAATTGCTGTGTTTCATCGTCAATAAGAAGGTCCACGGGATACAGTAAACCTGAAGTGAAGCATCGGAATCTATAACTAGTGTCACAGGAATGGTTCAAAACATAGACAGTAAGAAGAGTCAGTCTTCTTGTACTTAAATCGCCATTGTGCCTTTCGTATTGAATTCCGACGCAATATCTGTGTTTCATCGTCAATACGAACGTCAGAGGGATACAGTAAATCTGAAGTGAAGCATCGGAAACTATGACTAGTGTAACAGGAATTTTTCAAACCATAGTCAGTAAGAAGAGTCAGTCTTCCTGTAGTTAAGTCGGCATTGTGCCTTTTCAATTTAATTCCGATGCAATTTCTATGTTTCATCGTCAATAAGAAGGTCCAAGGGATACAGCAAACCTGAAGTGAAGCATCAGAATCTATAACAAGTGTCACAGGAATGGTTCAAAGCATAGTCAGTAAGAAGAGTCAGTATTCTTGTACTTAAGTCGGCAATAAGCCTTTTGTATTTAATTCCGAAGCAATTTCTGTGTTTCATCGTCAATAAGTAGGTCCAAGGGATCCAGTAAACCTGAAGTGAAGTACCGGAATCTATAACTAGTGTCATAGGAATGGTTCAAAACATAGTCAGTAAGAAGAGTCAGTCTTCTTGTACTTAAGTCCCCATTGTGCATTTTGTATTAAATTCCGATGCAATTTCTGTGTTTCATCGTCAATAAGAAGGTCCAAGGGTTACAGTAAACCTGGAGTGATGCATCGGAATCTATAACTAGTGTCACAGGAATGGTTCAAAACATAGTCAGTAAGAAGAGTCAGTCTTCTTCTACTTAAGTCCCCATTGTGCATTTTGTATTAAATTCCGGTGCAATTTCTGTGTTTCATGGTCAATAAGAATGTACAAGGGATACAGTAAACCTGAAGTGAAGCATCGGAATGTATAACTAGTGTCACAGGAACGGTTCAAAGCATAGACAGTAGGAAGAGTCTGTCTTCTTGTACTTAAGTCGGCATTGTGCCTTTTCTATTTAATTCCGAGGCAATTGCTGTGTTTCATCGTCAATAAGAAGGTCAAAGGCATACAGTAAACCTGAAGTGAAGCATCGGAATCTATAACTAGTGTCACAGGAATGGTTAAAACATAGACAGTAAGAAGAGTCAGTCTTCTTGTAC
The DNA here is from genome assembly GCF_021461385.2 of Schistocerca piceifrons. Lineage (NCBI taxonomy): Eukaryota > Metazoa > Arthropoda > Insecta > Orthoptera > Acrididae > Schistocerca > Schistocerca piceifrons. The sequence goes on along the minus strand of NW_025728460.1, from coordinate 171,848 downwards.
TTAAATCGGCATTGTTCCTTTTGTATTTAATTTCGACGCAATTTCTGTGTTTCATCGTCAATACGAACGTTAGAGGGATACAGAAAATCTGAAGTGAAGCATCGGAATCTGTAACTAGTGTAACAGGAATGGTTCAAAACATAGTCAGTAAGAAGAGTCAGTCTTCCTGTAGTTAAGTCGGCATTGTGCCTTTTCTATTTAATTCCGACGCAATTTCTGTGTTTCATCGTCAATAAGAAGGTCAGAGGGATACAGTAAACCTAAAGTGAAGAATCGGAATCTATAACTATTGTCATACGAATGGTTTAAAAATAGACAGTTGCAAGAGTCATTCTTCCTGTACTTAAGTCGGCATTGTGCCTTTTGTATTTAATTCCGATGCAATTTCTGTGTTTCATCGCCAATAAGAACGACCAAGGGATACAGTAAACCTGAAGTGAAGAATCAGAATCTATAACTAGTCTCACAGGAATGGTTCAAAGCATAGTCAGTAAGAAGAGTCAGTCTTCTTGTACTTAAGTCGGCCTTGTGCCTTTTGTATTTAATTCCGATGCAATTTCTGTGTTTCATCGTCAATAAGAAGGTCAAGGGATACAGTAAACCTGAAGTGAAGCATCGAAATCTATAAGTAGTGTCACAGGAATGGTTCAAAACATAGACAGAAGAAGAGTCAGTCTTCTTGTACTTAAGTCGGCCTTGTGCCTTTTGTATTTAATTCCGATGCAATTTCTGTGTTTCATCGTCAATAAGAAGGTCCAAGGGATACAGTAAACCTGAAGTGAAGCACCTGAATCTATAACTAGTGTCACAGGAATGGTTCAAAACATAGTCAGTAAGAAGAGTCAGTCTTCTTGTACTTAAGTCCCCATTGTGCATCTTGTATTAAATTCCGATGCAATTTCTATGTTTCATCGTCAATAAAAAGGTCCAAGGATACAGTAAACCTTTAGTGATGCATCGGAATCTATAACTAGTGTCACAGGAATGGTTCAAAACATAGACAGTATGAAGAGTCAGTCTTCTTTTACTTAATTCGGCACTGTGCCTCTTGGATTTAATTCCGATGCAATTTCTGTGTTTCGTCGTCACTAAGAACGTCAGAGGAATACAGTAAACCTGAAGTGAAACATCGAAATCTATAACTAGTGTCACAGGAACGGTTCAAAGCATAGGCAGAAAGAAGAGTCAGTCTTCTTGTTCTTAAGTCGGCATTGTGTCTTTTGTATTTAATTCCGATGCAATTTCTGTTTTTCATAGCCAATAAGAAGGTCCAAGGGATACAGTAAACCTGAAGTGAAGCATCGAAATCTATAACTAGTGTCACAGGAACGGTTCAAAACATAGTCTGAAGAAGAGTCAGTCTTCTTGTACTTAAGTCAGCATTGTGCCATTTGTATCTAATTCCGATGCAATTTCTGTGTTTCATCGTCAATAAGAAGGGCAGAGGGATACAGCAAACCTGAAGTGTAGCATCGGAATGTATAACTAGTGTAACAGGAACGGTTCAAAACATAGACAGTAGGAAGAGTCAGTCTTCTTGTACTTAAGTCGACATTGTGCCTTTTCTATTTAATTCCGAGGCAATTGCTGTGTTTCATCGTCAATAAGAAGGTCCAAGGGATACAGTAAACCGGAAGTGAAGCATCGGAATGTATAACCAGTGTCACAGGAACGGTTCAAAACATAGACAGTAGGAAGCGACTGTCTTCTTGTACTAAAGTCAGCATTGTGCCTTTTCAATTTAATTCTGAGGCAATTGCTGTGTTTCATCGTCAATAAGAAGGTCCAAGGGATACTGTAAACCTGAAGTGAAGCATCGGAATCTATAACTAGTGTCACAGGAATGCTTAAAACATAGACAGTAAGAAGAGTCAGTCTTCTTGTACTTAAATCGGCATTGTGCCTTTTGTATTTAATTCCGACGCAATATCTGTGTTTCATCGTCAATACGAACGTCAGAGGGATACAGTAAATCTGAAGTGAAGCATCGGAAACTGTGACTAGTGTAACAGGAATTTTTCAAAACATAGTCAGTAAGAAGAGTCAGTCTTCCTGTAGTTAAGTCGGCATTGTGCCTTTTCTATTTAATTCCGATGCAATTTCTGTGTTTCATCGTCAATAAGAAGGTCAGAGGGATACAGTAAACCTAAAGTGAAGCATCGGAATCTATAACTAGTGTCACACGAATGGTTCAAAACACAGACAGTTGCAAGAGTCATTCTTCTTGTACTTAAGTCAGCATTGTGCCCTTTGTATTTAATTCCGATGCAATTTCTATGTTTCATCGTCAATAAGAAGGTCCAAGGGATACAGCAAACCTGAAGTGAAGCATCAGAATCTATAACAAGTGTCACAGGAATGGTTCAAAACATAGTCAGTAAGAAGAGTCAGTCTTCTTGTACTTAAGTCGGCCTTGTGCCTTTTGTATTTAATTCCGATGCAATTGCTGTGTTTAATCGTCAACAAGAAGGTCCAAGGGATACAGTAAACCTAAAGTGAAGCATCGGAATCTATAACTAGTGTCACAGGAACGGTTCAAAGCATAGTCAGTAAGAAGAGTCAGTATTCTTGTATTTAAGTCGGCAATAAGCCTTTTGTATTTAATTCCGAAGCAATTTCTGTGTTTCATCGTCAATAAGTACGTCCAAGGGATCCAGTAAACCTGAAGTGAAGCACCGGAATCTATAACTAGTGTCATAGGACTGGTTCAAAACATAGTCAATAAGAAGAGTCAGTCTTCTTGTACTTAAGTCCCCATTGTGCATTTTGTATTAAATTCCGATGCAATTTCTGTGTTTCATCATCAATAAGAAGGTCCAACGGTTACAGTAAACCTGGAGTGATGCATCGGAATCTACAACTAGTGTCACAGGAATGGTTCATAACATAGTCAGTAAGAAGAGTCAGTCTTCTTGTACTGAAGTCCCCATTGTGCATTTTGTATTAAATTCCGGTGCAATTTCTGTGTTTCATCGTCAATAAGAATGTACAAGGGATACAGTAAACCTGGAGTGATGCATCGGAATCTATAACTAGTGTCACAGAAACGGTTCAAAACATAGACAGTAGGAAGAGTCAGTCTTCTTGTACTTAAGTCGACATTGTGCCTTTTCTATTTAATTCCGAGGCAATTGCTGTGTTTCATCGTCAATAAGAAGGTCCAAGGGATACAGTAAACCTGAAGTGAAGCATCGGAATGTATAACTAGTGTCACAGGAACGGTTCAAACATAGACAGTAGGAAGAGTCTGTCTTCTTGTACTTAAGTCGGCATTGTGCCTTTTCTATTTAATTCCGAGGCAATTGCTGTGTTTCATCGTCAATAAGAAGGTCAAAGGCATACAGTAAACCTGAAGTGAAGCATCGGAATCTATAACTAGTGTCACAGGAATGCTTAAAACATAGACAGTAAGAAGAGTCAGTCTTCTTGTACTTAAATCGGCATTGTGCCTTTTGTATTTAATTCCGACGCAATTTCTGTGTTTCATCGTCAATACGAACGTTAGAGGGATACAGAAAATCTGAAGTGTAGCATCGGAATCTGTAACTAGTGTAACAGGAATGGTTCAAAACATAGTCAGTAAGAAGAGTCAGTCTTCCTGTAGTTAGGTCGGCATTGTGCCTTTTCTATTTAATTCCGACGCAATTTCTGTGTTTCATCGTCAATAAGAAGGTCAGAGGGATACAGTAAACCTAAAGTTAAGCATCGGAATCTATAACTAGTGTCACACGAATGGTTCAAAACACAGACAGTTGCAAGAGTCATTCTTCTTGTACTTAAGTCAGCATTGTGCCTTTTGTATTTAATTCCGATGCAGTTTCTATGTTTCATCGTCAATAAGAAGGTCCAAGGGATACAGCAAACCTGAAGTGAAGCATCAGAATCTATGACAAGTGTCACAGGAATGGTTCAAAACATAGTCAGTAAGAAGAGTCAGTCTTCTTGTACTTAAGTCGGCATTGTGCCTTTTGTATTTAATTCCGATGCAATTGCTGTGTTTCATCGTCAATAAGAAGGTCCAAGGGATACAGTAAACCTAAAGTGAACCATCGGAATCTATAACTAGTGTGACAGGAACGGTTCAAAGCATAGTCAGTAAGAAGAGTCAGTATTCTTGTACTTAAGTCGGCAATAAGCCTTTTGTATTTAATTCCGAAGCAATTTCTGTGTTTCATCGTCAATAAGTAGGTCCAAGGGATCCAGTAAACATGAAGTGAAGCACCGGAATCTATAACTAGTGTCATAGGAATGGTTCAAAACATAGTCAGTAAGAAGAGTCAGTCTTCTTGTACTTAAGTCCCCATTGTGCATTTTGTATTAAATTCCGATGCAATTTCTGTGTTTCATCGTCAATAAGAAGGTCCAAGGGTTACAGTAAACCTGGAGTGATGCATCGGAATCTATAACTAGTATCACAGGAATGGTTCAAAACATAGTCAGTAAGAAGAGTCCGTCTTCTTGTACTTAAGTCCCCATTGTGCATTTTGTATTAAATTCCGGTGCAATTTCTGTGTTTCATCGTCAATACGAATGTACAAGGGATACAGTAAACCTGGAGTGATGCATCGGAATCTATAACTAGTGTCACAGAAACGGTTCAAAACATAGACAGTAGGAAGGGTCAGTCTTCTTGTACTTAAGTCGACATTGTGCCTTTTCTATTTAATTCCGAGGCAATTGCTGTGTTTCATCGTCAATAAGAAGGTCCAAGGGATACAGTAAACCTGAAGTGAAGCATCGGAATGTATAACTAGTGTCACAGGAACGGTTCAAAACATAGACAGTAGGAAGAGTCTGTCTTCTTGTACTTAAGTCGGCATTGTGCCTTTTCTATTTAATTCCGAGGCAATTGCTGTGTTTCATCGTCAATAAGAAGGTCAAAGGCATACAGTAAATCTGAAGTGAAGCATCGGAATCTATAACTAGTGTCACACGAGTGGTTAAAACATAGACAGTGAGAAGAGTCAGTCTTCTTGTACTTAAATCGGCATTGTGCCTTTTGTATTTAATTCCGACGCAATTTCTGTGTTTCATCGTCAATACGAACGTTAGAGGGATACAGAAAATCTGAAGTGAAGCATCGGAATCTGTAACTAGTGTAACAGGAATGGTTCAAAACATAGTCAGTAAGATGAGTCAGTCTTCCTGTAGTTAAGTCGGCATTGTGCCTTTTCTATTTAATTCCGACGCAATTTCTGTGTTTCATCGTCAATAAGAAGGTCAGAGGGATACAGTAAACCTAAAGTGAAGAATCGGAATCTATAACTATTGTCATACGAATGGTTCAAAAATAGACAGTTGCAAGAGTCATTCTTTTTGTACTTAAGTCGGCATTGTGCCTTTTGTATTTAATTCCGATGCAATTTCTGTGTTTCATCGCCAATAAGAACGACCAAGGGATACAGTAAACCTGAAGTGAAGAATCAGAATCTATAACTAGTCTCACAGGAATGGTTCAAAGCATAGTCAGTAAGAAGAGTCAGTCTTCTTGTACTTAAGTCGGCCTTGTGCCTTTTGTATTTAATTCCGATGCAATTTCTGTGTTTCATCGTCAATAAGAAGGTCAAGGGATACAGTAAACCTAAAGTGAACCATCGGAATCTATAACTAGTGTCACAGTAACGGTTCAAATCATAGACGGAAGAAGAGTCAGTCTTCTTGTACTTAAGTCGGCATTGTGCCTTTTGTATTTAATTCCGATGCAATTTCTGAGATTCATCGTCAATAAGAAGGGCAGAGGGATACAGTAAACCTGAAGTGAAGCATCAGAATCTATAACTAGTGTCACCGGAATGGTTCAAAACATAGACAGTGAGATGAGTCAGTCTTCTTCTACTTAAGTCGGCATTGTTCCTTTTGTATTTAACTCTGATGCAATTTCTGTGTTTCATCGCCAATAATAAGGTCCAAGGAATACAGTAAACCTGAAGTGAAGCATCAGAATCTATAACTAGTGTCACAGGAATGGTTCAAACATAGTCAGTAAAAAGAGTCAGTCTTCTTGTACTTAAGTCGGCCTTGTTCCTTTTGCATTTAATTCCGATGCAATTTCTGTGTTTCATCGTCAACATGAAGTTCCAAGGGATTCAGTAATCCGGGAGTGAAGCATCGGAATCTATAACTAGTGTCACAGGAATGGTTCAAAACATAGACAGTAAGAAGAGTCAGTCTTCTTGTACTTAAGTCGGCCTTGTGCCTTTTGTATTTAATTCCGATGCAATTGCTGTGTTTCATCGTCAATAAGAAGGTCCAAGGGATACAGTAAACCTAAAGTGAACCATCGGAATCTATAACTAGTGTCACAGGAACGGTTCAAAGCATAGTCAGTAAGAAGAGTCAGTATTCTTGTACTTAAGTCGGCAATAAGCCTTTTGTATTTAATTCCGAAGCAATTTCTGTGTTTCATCGTCAATAAGTAGGTCCAAGGGATCCAGTAAACCTGAAGTGAAGCACCGGAATCTATAACTAGTGTCATATGAATGGTTCAAAACATAGTCAGTAAGAAGAGTCAGTCTTCTTGTACTTAAATCGGCATTGTGCCTTTTGTATTTAATTCCGACGCAATATCTGTGTTTCATCGTCAATACGAACGTCAGAGGGATACAGTAAATCTGAAGTGAAGCATCGGAAACTGTGACTAGTGTAACAGGAATTTTTCAAACCATAGTCAGTAAGAAGAGTCAGTCTTCCTGTAGTTAACTCGGCATTGTGCCTTTTCTATTTAATTCCGATGCAATTTCTGTGTTTCATCGTCAACAAGAAGGTCAGAGGGATACAGTAAACCTAAAGTTAAGCATCGGAATCTATAACTAGTGTCACACGAATGGTTCAAAACACAGACAGTTGCAGGAGTCATTCTTCTTGTACTTAAGTCAGCATTGTGCCTTTTGTATTTAATTCCGATGCAATTTCTATGTTTCATCGTCAATAAGAAGGTCCAAGGGATACAGTAAACCTAAAGTGAACCATCGGAATCTATAACTAGTGTCACAGGAACGGTTCAAAGCATAGTCAGTAAGAAGAGTCAGTATTCTTGTACTTAAGTCGGCAATAAGCCTTTTGTATTTAATTCCGAAGCAATTTCTGTGTTTCATCGTCAATAAGTAGGTCCAAGGGATCCAGTAAACCTGAAGTGAAGCACCGGAATCTATAACTAGTGTCATATGAATGGTTCAAAATATAGTCAGTAAGAAGAGTCAGTCTTCTTGTATTTAAGTCCCCATTGTGCATTTTGTATTAAATTCCGATGCAATTTCTGTGTTTCATCGTCAATAAGAAGGTCCAAGGGTTAGAGTAAACCTGGAGTGATGCATCGGAATCTATAACTAGTGTCACAGGAATGGTTCAAAACATAGTCAGTAAGAAGAGTCAGTCTTCTTGTACTTAAGTCCCCATTGTGCATTTTGTATTAAATTCCGGTGCAATTTCTGTCTTTCATCGTCAATACGAATGTACAAGGGATACAGTAAACCTGGAGTGATGCATCGGAATCTATAACTAGTGTCACAGAAACGGTTCAAAACATAGACAGTAGGAAGAGTCAGTCTTCTTGTACTTAAGTCGACATTGTGCCTTTTCTATTTAATTCCGAGGCAATTGCTATGTTTCATCGTCAATAAGAAGGTCCAAGGGATACAGTAAACCTGAAGTGAAGCATCGGAATGTATAACTAGTGTCACAGGAACGGTTCAAAACATAGACAGTAGGAAGAGTCTGTCTTCTTGTACTTAAGTCGGCATTGTGCCTTTTGTATTTAATTCCGACGCAATTTCTGTGTTTCATCGACAATACGAACGTTAGAGGGATACAGAAAATCTGAAGTGAAGCATCGGAATCTGTAACTAGTGTAACACGAATGGTTCAAAACATAGTCAGTAATAAGAGTCAGTCTTCCTGTAGTTAAGTCGGCATTGTGCCTTTTGTATTTAATTCCGATGCAATTTCTGTGTTTCATCGCCAATAAGAACGACCAAGGGATACAGTAAACCTGAAGTGAAGAATCAGAATCTATAACTAGTCTCACAGGAATGGTTCAAAGCATAGTCAGTAAGAAGAGTCAGTATTCTTGTACTTAAGTCGGCCTTGTGCCTTTTGTATTTAATTCCGATGCAATTTCTGTGTTTGATCGTCAATAAGAAGGTCAAGGGATACAGTAAACCTGAAGTGAAGCATCGAAATCTATAAGTAGTGTCACAGGAATGGTTCAAAACATAGACAGAAGAAGAGTCAGTCTTCTTGTACTTAAGTCGGCATTGTGCCTTTTGTATTTAATTCCGATGCAATTTCTGAGATTCGTCGTCAATAAGAAGGTCAGAGGGATACAGTAAACCTGAAGTGAAGCATCAGAATCTATAACTAGTGTCACCGGAATGGTTCAAAACGTAGACAGTGAGATGAGTCAGTCTTCTTCTACTTAAGTCGGCATTGTTCCTTTTGTATTTAACTCTGATGCAATTTCTGTGTTTCATCGCCAATAATAAGGTCCAAGGAATACAGTAAACCTGAAGTGAAGCATCTGAATCTATAACTAGTGTCACAGGAATGGTTCAAACATAGTCAGTAAAAAGAGTCAGTCTTCTTGTACTTAAGTCGGCCTTGTTCCTTTTGCATTTAATTTCGATGCAATTTCTGTGTTTCATCGCCAATAAGAAGGTCCAAGGGATACAGTAAACCTGGAGTGAAGCATCGGTATCTATAACTAGTGTCACAGGGATGGTTCAAAACATAGACAGTAAGAAGAGTCAGTCTTCTTGTACTTAAGTCGGCATTGTGCCTTTTGTATTTAATTCCGATGCAATTTCTGTGTTTCATCGTCAACATGAAGTTCCAAGGGAATCAGTAATCCGGGAGTGAAGCATCGGAATCTACAACTAGTGTCAGAGGAATGGTTCAAAACATAGACAGTAAGATGAGTCAGTCTTCTTGTACTTAAGTCGGAATTGCGGCTTTTGTATTTAATTCCCATGCAATTTCTGTGTTTCATCGTTAATAAGAGGGTCCAAGGGATACAGTAAACCTGAAGTGAAGCATCAGAATCTATAACTTGTGTCACAGGAATGGTTCAAAACATAGTCAGTAAGAAGAGTCAGTCATCTTGTACTCAAGTCGGCCTTGTGCCTTTTGTATTTAATTTCGATGCACTGTCTGTGTTTCATCGTCAATAAGAAGGTCCAAGGGATACAGTAAACCTGAAGTGAAGCATCGAAATCTATAACTAGTGTCACAGGAATGGTTCAAACATAGACAGAAGAAGATTCAGTCATCTTGTACTGAAGTTGGCATTGTGCCTGTTGTATTTAATTCCGATGCAATTTCTGTGTTTCATCCTCAATAAGAAGGGCAGAGGGATACAGTAAACCTGAAGTGAAGCATCGGAATCTATAGCAAGTGTCACAGGACTGGTTTAAAACATATACAGTAGGAAGAGTCAGTCTCCTTATACTTAAGTCGGCATTGTGCCTTTTCTATTTAATTCCGATGCAATTGCTGTGTTTCATCGTCAATAAGAAGGTCCAAGGGATACAGTAAACCTAAAGTGAAGCATCGGAATCTATAACTAGTGTCACTGGTACGGTTCAAAGCATAGTCAGTAAGAAGAGTCAGTATTCTTGTACTTAAGTCGGCAATGTGCCTTTTGTATTTAATTCCGAAGCAATTTCTGTGTTTCATCGTCAATAAGTACGTCCAAGGGATCCAGTAAACCTGAAGTGAAGCACCGGAATCTATAACTAGTGTCACAGGAATGGTTCAAAACATAGTCAGTAAGAAGAGTCAGTCTTCTTGTACTTAAGTCCCCATTGTGCATTTTGTATTAAATTCCGATGCAATTTCTATGTCTCATCGTCAATAAAAAGGTCCAAGGATACAGTAAACCTTTAGTGATGCATCGGAATCTATAACTAGTGTCACAGGAAAGGTTCAAAACATAGACAGTAAGAAGAGTCAGTCTTCTTTTACTTAATTCGGCACTGTGCCTCTTGGATTTAATTCCGATGCAATTTCTGTGTTTCGTCGTCACTAAGAAGGTCAGAGGAATACAGTAAACCTGAAGTGAAACATCGAAATCTATAACTAGTGTCACAGGAACGGTTCAAAGCATAGTCAGAAAGAAGAGTCAGTCTTCTTGTACTTAAGTCAGCATTGTGCCATTTGTATCATATTCCGTTGCAATTTCTGTGTTTCATCGTCAATAAGAAGGGCAGAGGGATACAGTAAACCTGAAGTGTAGCATCTGAATGTATAACTAGTGTCACAGGAACGGTTCAAAACATTGACAGTAGGAAGCGACTGTCTTCTTGTACTTAAGTCAGCATTGTGCCTTTTCAATTTAATTCTGAGGCAATTGCTGTGTTTCATCGTCAATAAGAAGGTCCAAGGGATACGGTAAACCTGAAGTGAAGCATCGGAATCTATAACTAGTGTCACAGGAATGGTTCACAACATAGACAGTAACAAGAGTCAGTCTTCTTGTACTTAAATCGGCATTGTGCCTTTTGTATTTAATTCCGACGCAATATCTGTGTTTCATCGTCAATACGAACGTCAGAGGGATACAGTAAATCTGAAGTGAAGCATCGGAAACTGTGACTAGTGTAACAGGAATTTTTCAAACCATAGTCAGTAAGAAGAGTCAGTCTTCCTGTAGTTAAGTCGGCATTGTGCCATTTCTATTTAATTCCGATGCAATTTCTGTGCTTCATCGTCAATAAGAAGGTCAGAGGGATACAGTAAACCTAAAGTGAAGCATCGGAATCTATAACTAGTGTCACACGAATGGTTCAAAACATAGACATTTGCAAGAGTCATTCTTCTTGTACTTAAGTCAGCATTGTGCCTTTTGTATTTAATTCCGATGCAATTTCTATGTTTCATCGTCAATAAGAAGGTCCAAGGGATACAGCAAACCTGAAGTGAAGCATCAGAATCTATAACAAGTGTCACAGGAATGGTTCCAAACATAGTCAGTAAGATGAGTCAGTCTTCTTGTACTTAAGTCGGAATTGCGGCTTTTGTATTTAATTCCCATGCAATTTCTGTGTTTCATCGTTAATAAGAAGATCCAAGGGATACAGTAAACCTGAAGTGAAGCATCAGAATCTATAACTTGTGTCACAGGAATGGTTCAAAACATAGTCAGTAAGAAGAGTCAGTCATCTTGTACTCAAGTCAGCATTGTGCCTTTTGTATTTAATTCCGATGCAATTTCTATGTTTCATCGTAAATAAGAAGGTCCAAGGGATACAGCAAACCTGAAGTGAAGCATCAGAATCTATAACAAGTGTCACAGGAATGGTTCAAAACATAGTCAGTAAGAAGAGTCAGTCTTCTTCTACTTAAGTCGGCCTTGTGCCTTTTGTATTTAATTCCGAAGCTATTTCTGTGTTTCATCGTCAATAAGTAGGTCCAAGGGATCCAGTAAACCTGAAGTGAAGCACCGGAATCTATAACTAGTGTCATAGGAATGGTTCAAAACATAGTCAGTAAGAAGAGTCAGTCTTCTTGTACTTAAGTCCCCATTGTGCATTTTGTATTAAATTCCGATGCAATTTCTGTGTTTCATCGTCAATAAGAAGGTCCAAGGGATACAGTAAACCTGGAGTGATGCATCGGAATCTATAACTAGTGTCACAGGAATGGTTCAAAACATAGACAGTAAGAAGAGTCAGTCTTCTTTTACTTAATTCGGCACTGTGCCTTTTGGATTTAATTCCGATGCAATTTCTGTGTTTCGTCGTCACTAAGAAGGTCAGAGGAATACAGTAAACCTGAAGTGAAACATCGCAATCTATAACTAGTGTCACAGGAATGGTTCAAAGCATAGTCAGAAAGAAGAGTCAGTCTTCTTGTTCTTAAGTCGGCATTGTGCCTTTTGTATTTAATTCCGATGCAATTTCTGTTTTTCATAGCCAATAAGAAGGTCCAAGGGATACAGTAAACCTGAAGTGAAGCATCGAAATCTATAACTAGTGTCACAGGAATGGTTCAAAACATAGTCTGAAGAAGAGTCAGTCTTCTTGTACTTAAGTCGGCATTGTGCCATTTGTATCTAATTCCGTTGCAATTTCTGTGTTTCATCGTCAATAAGAAGGGCAGAGGGATACAGTAAACCTGAAGTGTGGCATCGGAATGTATAACTAGTGTAACAGGAACGGTTCAAAACATAGACAGTAGGAAGAGTCAGTCTTCTTGTACTTAAGTCGACATTGTGCCTTTTCTATTTAATTCCGAGGCAATTGCTGTGTTTCATCGCCAATAAGAACGACCAAGGGATACAGTAAACCTGAAGTGAAGAATCAGAATCTATAACTAGTCTCACAGGAATGGTTCAAAGCATAGTCAGTAAGAAGAGTCAGTCTTCTTGTACTTAAGTCGGCCTTGTGCCTTTTGTATTTAATTCCGATGCAATTTCTGTGTTTCATCGTCAATAAGAAGGTCAAGGGATACAGTAAACCTGAAGTGAAGCATCGAAATCTATAAGTAGTGTCACAGGAATGGTTCAAAACATAGACAGAAGAAGAGTCAGTCTTCTTGTACTTAAGTCGGCATTGTGCCTTTTGTATTTAATTCCGATGCAATTTCTGAGATTCATCGTCAATAAGAAGGTCAGAGGGATACAGTAAACCTGAAGTGAAGCATCAGAATCTATAACTAGTGTCACCGGAATGGTTCAAAACATAGACAGTGAGATGAGTCAGTCTTCTTCTACTTAAGTCGGCATTGTTCCTTTTGTATTGACCTCTGATGCAATTTCTGTGTTTCATCGCCAATAATAAGGTCCAAGGAATACAGTAAACCTGAAGTGAAGCATCAGAATCTATAACTAGTGTCACAGGAATGGTTCAAACATAGTCAGTAAAAAGAGTCAGCCTTCTTGTACTTAAGTCGGCCTTGTTCCTTTTGCATTTAATTTCGATGCAATTTCTGTGTTTCATCGCCAATAAGAAGGTCCAAGGGATACAGTAAACCTGAAGTGAAGCATCGGTATCTATAACTAGTGTCACAGGGATGGTTCAAAACATAGACAGTAAGAAGAGTCAGTCTTCTTGTACTTAAGTCGGCATTGTGCCTTTTGTATTTAATTCCGATGCAATTTCTGTGTTTCATCGTCAACATGAAGTTCCAAGGGATTCAGTAATCCGGGAGTGAAGCATCGGAATCTATAACTAGTGTCACAGGAATGGTTCAAAACATAGACAGTAAGATGAGTCAGTCTTCTTGTACTTAAGTCGGAATTGCGGCTTTTGTATTTAATTCCCATGCAATTTCTGTGTTTCATCGTTAATAAGAGGGTCCAAGGGATACAGTAAACCTGAAGTGAAGCATCAGAATCTATAACTTGTGTCACAGGAATGGTTCAAAACATAGTCAGTAAGAAGAGTCAGTCATCTTGTACTCAAGTCGGCCTTGTGCCTTTTGTATTTAATTTCGATGCACTGTCTGTGTTTCATCGTCAATAAGAAGGTCCAAGGGATACAGTAAACCTGAAGTGAAGCATCGAAATCTATAACTAGTGTCACAGGAATGGTTCAAACATAGACAGAAGAAGATTCAGTCATCTTGTACTGAAGTTGGCATTGTGCCTGTTGTATTTAATTCCGATGCAATTTCTGTGTTTCATCCTCAATAAGAAGGGCAGAGGGATACAGTAAACCTGAAGTGAAGCATCGGAATCTATAGCAAGTGTCACAGGACTGGTTTAAATCATATACAGTAGGAAGAGTCAGTCTCCTTATACTTAAGTCGGCATTGTGCCTTTTCTATTTAATTCCGATGCAATTGCTGTGTTTCATCGTCAATAAGAAGGTCCAAGGGATACAGTAAACCTAAAGTGAAGCATCGGAATCTATAACTAGTGCCACTGGTACGGTTCAAAGCATAGTCAGTAAGAAGAGTCAGTATTCTTGTACTTAAGTCGGCAATGTGCCTTTTGTATTTAATCCCGAAGCAATTTCTGTGTTTCATCGTCAATAAGTAGGTCCAAGGGATCCAGTAAACCTGAAGTGAAGCACCGGAATCTATAACTAGTGTCACAGGAATGGTTCAAAACATAGTCAGTAAGAAGAGTCAGTCTTCTTGTCCTTAAGTCCCCATTGTGCATTTTGTATTAAATTCCGATGCAATTTCTATGTCTCATCGTCAATAAAAAGGTCCAAGGATACAGTAAACCTTTAGTGATGCATCGGAATCTATAACTAGTGTCACAGGAAAGGTTCAAAACATAGACAGTAAGAAGAGTCAGTCTTCTTTTACTTAATTCGGCACTGTGCCTCTTGGATTTAATTCCGATGCAATTTCTGTGTTTCGTCGTCACTAAGAAGGTCAGAGGAATACAGTAAACCTGAAGTGAAACATCGAAATCTATAACTAGTGTCACAGGAACGGTTCAAAGCATAGTCAGAAAGAAGAGTCAGTCTTCTTGTACTTAAGTCAGCATTGTGCCATTTGTATCTAATTCCGTTGCAATTTCTGTGTTTCATCGTCAATAAGAAGGGCAGAGGGATACAGTAAACCTGAAGTGTAGCATCGGAATGTATAAGTAGTGTCACAGGAACGGTTCAAAACATAGACAGTAGGAAGCGACTGTCTTCTTGTACTTAAGTCAGCATTGTGCCTTTTCAATTTAATTCTGAGGCAATTGCTGTGTTTCATCGTCAATAAGTAGGTCCAAGGGATACGGTAAACCTGAAGTGAAGCATCGGAATCTATAACTAGTGTCACAGGAATGGTTCACAACATAGACAGTAAGAAGAGTCAGTCTTCTTGTACTTAAATCGGCATTGTGCCTTTTGTATTTAATTCCGACGCAATATCTGTGTTTCATCGTCAATACGAACGCCTGAGGGATACAGTAAATCTGAAGTGAAGCATCGGAAACTGTGACTAGTGTAACAGGAATTTTTCAAACCATAGTCAGTAAGAAGAGTCAGTCTTCCTGTAGTTAAGTCGGCATTGTGCCTTTTCTATTTAATTCCGATGCAATTTCTGTGTTTCATCGTCAATAAGAAGGTCTGAGGGATACAGTAAACCTAAAGTGAAGCATCGGAATCTATAACTAGTGTCACACGAATGGTTCAAAACATAGACATTTGCAAGAGTCACTCTTCTTGTACTTAAGTCAGCATTGTGCCTTTTGTATTTAATTCCGATGCAATTTCTATGTTTCATCGTCAATAAGAAGGTCCAAGGGATACAGCAAACCTGAAGTGAAGCATCAGAATCTATAACAAGTGTCACAGGAATGGTTCAAAACATAGTCAGTAAGATGAGTCAGTCTTCTTGTACTTAAGTCGGAATTGCGGCTTTTGTATTTAATTCCCATGCAATTTCTGTGTTTCATCGTTAATAAGAAGGTCCAAGGGATACAGTAAACCTGAAGTGAAGCATCAGAATCTATAACTTGTGTCACAGGAATGGTTCAAAACATAGTCAGTAAGAAGAGTCAGTCATCTTGTACTCAAGTCAGCATTGTGCCTTTTGTATTTAATTCCGATGCAATTTCTATGTTTCATCGTCAATAAGAAGGTCCAAGGGATACAGCAAACCTGAAGTGAAGCATCAGAATCTATAACAAGTGTCACAGGAATGGTTCAAAACATAGTCAGTAAGAAGAGTCAGTCTTCTTGTACTTAAGTCGGCCTTGTGCCTTTTGTATTTAATTCCGAAGCTATTTCTGTGTTTCATCGTCAATAAGTAGGTCCAAGGGATCCAGTAAACCTGAAGTGAAGCACCGGAATCTATAACTAGTGTCATAGGAATGGCTCAAATCATAGTCAGTAAGAAGAGTCAGTCTTCTTGTACTTAAGTCCCCATTGTGCATTTTGTATTAAATTCCGATGCAATTTCTGTGTTTCATCGTCAATAAGAAGGTCCAAGGGATACAGTAAACCTGGCGTGATGCATCGGAATCTATAACTAGTGTCACAGGAATGGTTCAAAACATAGACAGTAAGAAGAGTCAGTCTTCTTTTACTTAATTCGGCACTGTGCCTTTTGGATTTAATTCCGATGCAATTTCTGTGTTTCGTCGTCACTAAGAAGGTCAGAGGAATACAGTAAACCTGAAGTGAAACATCGCAATCTATAACTAGTGTCACAGGAATGGTTCAAAGCATAGTCAGAAAGAAGAGTCAGTCTTCTTGTTCTTAAGTCGGCATTGTGCCTTTTGTATTTAATTCCGATGCAATTTCTGTTTTTCATAGCCAATAAGAAGGTCCAAGGGATACAGTAAACCTGAAGTGAAGCATCGAAATCTATAACTAGTGTCACAGGAATGGTTCAAAACATAGTCTGAAGAAGAGTCAGTCTTCTTGTACTTAAGTCGGCATTGTGCCATTTGTATCTAATTCCGTTGCAATTTCTGTGTTTCATCGTCAATAAGAAGGGCAGAGGGATACAGTAAACCTGAAGTGTGGCATCGGAATGTATAACTAGTGTAACAGGAACGGTTCAAAACATAGACAGTAGGAAGAGTCAGTCTTCTTGTACTTAATTCGACATTGTGCCTTTTGTAATTAATTCCGACGCAATATCTGTGTTTCATCGTCAATACGAACGTCAGAGGGATACAGTGAATCTGAAGTGAAGCATCGGAAACTGTGACTAGT
This sequence comes from Schistocerca piceifrons, assembly GCF_021461385.2. Taxonomy (NCBI): domain Eukaryota; kingdom Metazoa; phylum Arthropoda; class Insecta; order Orthoptera; family Acrididae; genus Schistocerca; species Schistocerca piceifrons. The sequence continues at coordinate 155,244 of NW_025728460.1, read as the reverse complement.
GTAACAGGAATTTTTCAAACCATAGTCAGTAAGAAGAGTCACTCTTCCTGTAGTTAAGTCGGCATTGTGCCTTTTCTATTTAATTCCGATGCAATTTCTGTGTTTCATCGTCAATAAGAAGGTCAGAGGGATACAGTAAACCTGAAGTGAAGCATCAGAATGTATAACTAGTGTAACAGAAACGGTTCAAAACATAGACAGTAGGAAGAGTCAGTCTTCTTGTACTTAAGTCGACATTGTGCTTTTTCTATTTAATTCCGAGGCAATTGCTGTGTTTCATCGTCAATACGAACGTCAGAGGGATACAGAAAATCTGAAGTAAAGCATCAGAATCTGTAACTAGATTAACAGGAATGGTTCAAAACATAGTCAGTAAGAAGAGTCAGTCTTCCTGTAGTTAAGTCGGCATTGTGCCTTATCTATTTAATTCCGACGCAATTTCTGTGTTTCATCGTCAATAAGAAGGTCAGAGGGATACAGTAAACCTAAAGTGAAGAATCGGAATCTATAACTAGTGTCATACGAATGGTTCAAAAATAGACAGTTGCAAGAGTCATTCTTCTTGTACTTAAGTCGGCATTGTGCCTTTTGTATTTAATTCCGATGCAATTTCTGTGTTTCATCGCCAATAAGAACGTCCAAGGGATACAGAAAACCTGAACTGAAGAATCAGAATCTATAACTAGTCTCACAGGAATGGTTCAAAACATAGACAGAAGAAGAGTCAGTCTTCTTGTACTTAAGTCGGCATTGTGCCTTTTGTATTTAATTCCGATGCAATTTCTGTGATTCATCGTCAATAAGAAGGGCAGAGGGATACAGTAAGCCTGAAGTGAAGCATCGGAATCTATAACTAGTGTCACCGGAATGGTTCAAAACATAGACAGTGAGATGAGTCAGTCTTCTTCTACTTAAGTCGGCATTGTTCCTTTTGTATTTAACTCTGATGCAATTTCTGTGTTTCATCGCCAATAAGAAGGTCCAAGGAATACAGTAAACCTGAAGTAAAGCATCAGAATCTATAACTAGTGTCACAGGAATGGTTCAAACATAGACAGTAAAAAGAGTCAGTCTTCTTGCACTTAAGTCGGCCTTGTTCCTTTTGCATTTAATTTCGATGCAATTTCTGTGTTTCATTGCCAATAAGAAGGTCCAACTGATACAGTAATCTGGGAGTGAAGCATCGGAATCTATAACTAGTGTCACAGGAATGGTGCAAAACATAGACAGTAAAATGAGTCAGTCTTCTTGTACTTAAGTCGGCATTGCGGCTTTTGTATTTAATTCCCATGCAATTTCTGTGTTTCATCGTTAATAAGAAGGTCCAAGGGATACAGTAAACCTGAAGTGAAGCATCGAAATCTATAACTAGTGTCACAGGAATGGTTCAAACATAGACAGAAGAAGATTCAGTCATCTTGTACTGAAGTTGGCATTGTGCCTGTTGTATTTAATTCCGATGCAATTTCTGTGTTTCATCGTCAATAAGAAGGTCCAAGGGATACAGTAAACCAGAAGTGAAGCATCGAAATCTATAACTAGTGTCACAGGAATGGTTCAAACATAGACAGAAGAAGATTCAGTCATCTTGTACTGAAGTTGGCATTGTGCCTGTTGTATTTAATTCCGATGCAATTTCCGTGTTTCATCGTCAATAAGAAGGGCAGAGGGATACAGTAAACCTGAAGTGAAGCATCGGAATCTATAACAAGTGTCACAGGACTGGTTTAAAACATAGACAGTAGGAAGAGTCAGTCTCCTTATACTTAAGTCGGCATTGTGCCTTTTCTATTTAATTCCGATGCAATTGCTGTGTTTCATCGTCAATAAGAAGGTCCAAGGGATACAGTAAACCTAAAGTGAAGCATCGGAATCTATAACTAGTGTCACAGGAACGGTTCAAAGCATAGTCAGTTAGAATAGTCAGTATCCTTGTACTTAAGTCGGCAATGTGCCTTTTGTATTTAATTCCGAAGCAATTTCCGTGTTTCATCGTCAATAAGTAGGTCCAAGGGATGCAGCAAACCTGAAGTGAAGCACCGGAATCTATAACTAGTGTCACAGGAATGGTTCAAAACATAGTCAGTAAGAAGAGTCAGTCTTCTTGTACGTAAGTCCCCATTGTGCATTTTATATTAAATTCCGATGCAATTTCTGTGTTTCATCGTCACTAAGAAGGTCAGAGGAATACAGTAAACCTGAAGTGAAACATCGCAATCTATAACTAGTGTCACAGGAATGGTTCAAAGCATAGTCAAAAAGAAGTGTCAGTCTTCTTGTTCTTAAATCGGCATTGTGCCTTTTGTATTTAATTCCGTTGCAAATTTCTGTTTTTCATAGCCAATAAGAAGGTCCAAGGGATTCAGTAAACCAAAAGTGAAGCGTCGAACTCTATAACTAGTGTCACAGGAATGGTTCAAAACATAGTCTGAAGAAGAGTCAGTCTTCTTGTACTTAAGTCAGCATTGTGCCATTTGTATCTAATTCCGTTGCAATTTCTGTGTTTCATCGCCAATAAGAACGGCAGAGGGATACAGTAAACCTGAAGTCTAGCATCGGAATGTATAACTAGTGTAACAGGAACGGTTCAAAACATAGGCAGTAGGAAGAGTCAGTCTTCTTGTACTTAAGTCGACATTGTGCCTTTTGTATTTAATTCCGATGCAATTTCTGTGTTTCATCGTCAATATGAAGGTCCAAGGGATTCAGTAATCCGGGAGTGAAGCATCGGAATGTATAACTAGTGTCACAGGAATGGTTCAAAACATAGACAGTTAGATGAGTCAGTCTTCTTGTACTTAAGTCGGCATTGCGGCTTTTGTATTTAATTCCCTTGCAATTTCTGAGTTTCATCGTTAATAAGAAGGTCCAAGGGATACAGTAAACCTGAAGAGAAGCATCAGAATCTATAACTTGTGTCACAGGAATGGTTCAAAACATAGTCAATAAGAAGAGTCAGTCATCTTGTACTCAAGTCGGCCTTGTGCCTTTTGTATTTAATTTCGATGCAATTTCTATGTTTCATCGTCAATAAGAAGGTCCAAGGGATACAGTAAACCTAAAGTGAAGCATCGGAATCTATAACTAGTGTCACAGGAACGATTCAAAGCATAGTCAGTTAGAAGAGTCAGTATTCTTGTACTTAAGTCGGCAATGTGCCTTTTGTATTTAATTCCGAAGCAATTTCTGTGTTTCATAGTCAATAAGTAGGTCCAAGGGATCCAGTAAACCTGAAGTGAAGCACCGGAATCTATAACTAGTGTCACAGGAATGGTTCAAAACATAGTCAGTAAGAAGAGTCAGTCTTCTTGTACTTAAGTCCCCATTGTGCATTTTGTATTAAATTCAGATGCAATTTCTGTGTTTCATCGTCAATAAGAAGGTCCAAGGATACAGTAAACCTGGAGTGATGCATCGGAATTTATAACTGGTGTCACAGGAATGGTTCAAAACATAGACAGTAAGAAGAGTCAGTCTTCTTTTACTTAATTCGGCACTGTGCCTTTTGGATTTAATTCCGATGCAATTTCTGTGTTTCGTCGTCACTAAGAAGGTCAGAGGAATACAGTAAACCTGAAGTGAAACATCGCAATCAGTTACTAGTGTCACAGGAATGGTTCAAAGCATAGTCAGAAAGAAGAGTCAGTCTTCTTGTTCTTAAGTCGGCATTGTGCCTTTTGTATTTAATTCCGATGCAATTTCTGTTTTTCATAGCCAATAAGAAGGTCCAAGGGATACAGTAAACCTGAAGTGAAGCATCGAAATCTATAATTAGTGTCACAGGAATGGTTCAAAACATAGTCCGAAGAAGAGTCAGTCTTCTTGTACTTAAGTCGGCATTGTGCCATTTGTATCTAATTCCGTTGCAATTTCTGTGTTTCATCGTCAATAAGAAGGGCAGAGGGATACAGTAAACCTTAAGTGTAGCATCGGAATGTATAACTAGTGTAACAGGAACGGTTCAAAACATTGACAGTAGGAAGAGTCAGTCTTCTTGTACTTAAGTCGACATTGTGCCTTTTCTATTTAATTCCGAGGCAATTGCTGTTTTTCATCGTCAATAAGAAGGTCCAAGGGATACAGTAAACCTGAAGTGAAGCATCGGAATGTATAACTAGTGTCACAGGAACGGTTCAAAACATAGACAGTAGGAAGCGACTGTCTTCTTGTACTTAAGTCAGCATTGTGCCTTTTCAATTTAATTCTGAGGCAATTGCTGTGTTTCATCGTCAATACGAAGGTCCAAGGGATACAGTAAACCTGAAGTGAAGCATCGCAATCTATAACTAGTGTCACAGGAATGGTTCAAAACATAGACAGTAAGAAGAGTCAGTCTTCTTGTACTTAAATCGGCATTGTGCCTTTTGTATTTAATTCCGACGCAATATCTGTGTTTCATCGTCAATACGAACGTCAGAGGGATACAGTAAATCAGAAGTGAGGCATCGGAAACTGTGACTAGTGTAACAGGCATGGTTCAAAACATAGTCAGTAAGAAGAGTCAGTCTTCCTGTAGTTAAGTCGGCATTGTGCCTTTTCTATTTAATTCCGATGCAATTTCTGTGTTTCATCGTCAATAAGAAGGTCAGAGGGATACAGTAAACCTAAAGTGAAGCATCGGAATCTATAACTAGTGTCACACGAATGGTTCAAAACATAGACAGTTGCAAGAGTCATTCTTCTTGTACTTAAGTCAGCATTGTGCCTTTTGTATTTAATTCCGATGCAATTTCTATGTTTCATCGTCAATAAGAAGGTCCAAGGGATACAGCAAACCTGAAGTGAAGCATCAGAATCTATAACAAGAGTCACAGGAATGGTTCAAAACATAGTCAGTAAGCAGAGTCAGTCTTCTTGCACTTAAGTCAGCATTGTGCCATTTGTATCTAATTCCGTTGCAATTTCTGTGTTTCATCGTCAATAAGAACGGCAGAGGGATACAGTAAACCTGAAGTGTAGCATCGGTATGTATAACTAGTGTAACAGGAACGGTTCAAAACATAGGCAGTAGGAAGAGTCAGTCTTCTTGTACTTAAGTCGACATTGTGCCTTTTGTATTTAATTCCGATGCAATTTCTGTGTTTCATCGCCAATATGAAGGTCCAAGGGATTCAGTAATCCGGGAGTGAAGCATCGGAATCTATAACTAGTGTCACAGGAATGGTTCAAAACATAGACAGTAAGATGAGTCAGTCTTCTTGTACTTAAGTCGGCATTGCGGCTTTTGTATTTAATTCCCATGCAATTTCTGTGTTTCATCGTTAATAAGAAGGTCCAAGGGATACAGTAAACCTGAAGAGAAGCATCAGAATCTATAACTTGTGTCACAGGAATGTTTCAAAACATAGTCAGTAAGAAGAGTCAGTCATCTTGTACTCAAGTCGGCCTTGTGCCTTTTGTATTTAATTTCGTTGCAATTTCTGTGTTTCATCGTCAATAAGAAGGTCCAAGGGATACAGTAAACCTGAAGTGAAGCATCGAAATCTATAACTAGTGTCACAGGAATGGTTCAAACATAGACAGAGGAAGATTCAGTCATCTTGTACTGAAGTTGGCATTGTGCCTGTTGTATTTAATTCCGATGCAATTTCTGTGTTTCATCGTCAATAAGAAGGGCAGAGGGATACAGTAAACGTGAAGTGAAGCATCGGAATCTATAGCAAGTGTCACAGGACTGGTTTAAAACATAGACAGTAGGAAGAGTCAGTCTCCTTATACTTAAGTCGGCATTGTGCCTTTTCTATTTAATTCCGATGCAATTGCTGTGTTTCATCGTCAATAAGAAGGTCCAAGGGATACAGTAAACCTAAAGTGAAGCATCGGAATCTATAACTAGTGTCACAGGAACGGTTCAAAGCATAGTCAGTAAGAAGAGTCAGTATTCTTGTACTTAAGTCGGCAATGTGCCTTTTGTATTTAATTCCGAAGCAATTTCTGTGTTTCATCGTCAATAAGTAGGTCCAAGGGATCCAGTAAACCTGAAGTGAAGCACCGGAATCTATAACTAGTGTCACAGGAATGGTTCAAAACATAGTCAGTAAGAAGAGTCAGTCTTCTTGTACTTAAGTCCCCATTGTGCATTTTGTATTAAATTCAGATGCAATTTCTGTGTTTCATCGTCAATAAGAAGGTCCAAGGATACAGTAAACCTGGAGTGATGCATCGGAATTTATAACTGGTGTCACAGGAATGGTTCAAAACATAGACAGTAAGAAGAGTCAGTCTTCTTTTACTTAATTCGGCACTGTGCCTTTTGGATTTAATTCCGATGCAATTTCTGTGTTTCGTCGTCACTAAGAAGGTCAGAGGAATACAGTAAACCTGAAGTGAAACATCGCAATCTATAACTAGTGTCACAGGAATGGTTCAAAGCATAGGCAGAAAGAAGAGTCAGTCTTCTTGTTCTTAAGTCGGCATTGTGCCTTTTGTATTTAATTCCGATGCAATTTCTGTTTTTCATAGCCAATAAGAAGGTCCAAGGAGTACAGTAAACCTGAAGTGAAGCGTCGAACTCTATAACTAGTGTCACAGGAATGGTTCAAAACATAGTCTGAAGAAGAGTCAGTCTTCTTGTTCTTAAGTCAGCATTGTGCCATTTGTATCTAATTCCGTTGCAATTTCTGTGTTTCATCGTCAATAAGAACGGCAGAGGGATACATTAAACCTGAAGTGTAGCATCGGAATGTATAACTAGTGTAACAGGAACGGTTCAAAACATTGACAGTAGGAATAGTCAGTCTTCTTGTACTTAAGTCGACATTGTGCCTTTTCTATTTAATTCCGAGGCAATTGCTGTGTTTCATCGTTAATAAGAAGGTCCAAGGGATTCAGTAATCCGGGAGTGAAGCATCGGAATCTATAACTAGTGTCACAGGAATGGTTCAAAACATAGACAGTAAGATGAGTCAGTCTTCTTGTACTTAAGTCGGCATTGCGGCTTTTGTATTTAATTCCCATGCAATTTCTGTGTTTCATCGTTAATAAGAAGGTCCAAGGGATACAGTAAACCTGAAGAGAAGCATCAGAATCCATAACTTGTGTCACAGGAATGGTTCAAAACATAGTCAATAAGAAGAGTCAGTCATCTTGTACTCAAGTCGGCCTTGTGCCTTTTGTATTTAATTTCGATGCAATTTCTATGTTTCATCGTCAATAAGAAGGTCCAAGGGATACAGTAAACCGGAAGTGAAGCATCGAAATCTATAACTAGTGTCACAGGAAGGGTTCAAACATAGACAGAAGAAGATTCAGTCATCTTGTACTGAAGTTGGCATTGTGCCTGTTGTATTTAATTCCGATGCAATTTCTGTGTTTCATCGTCAATAAGAAGGGCAGAGGGATACAGTAAACCTGAAGTGAAGCATCGGAATCTATAACAAGTGTCACAGGACTGGTTTAAAACATAGACAGTAGGAAGAGTCAGTCTCCTTATACTTAAGTCGGCATTGTACCTTTTCTATTTAATTCCGATGCAATTGCTGTGTTTCATCGTCAATAAGAAGGTCCAAGGGATACAGTAAACCTAAAGTGAAGCATCGGACTCTATAACTAGTGTCACAGGAACGGTTCAAAGCATAGTCAGTAAGAAGAGTTAGTATTCTTGTACTTAAGTCGGCAATGTGCCTTTTGTATTTAATTCCGAAGCAATTTCTGTGTTTCATCGTCAATAAGTAGGTCCAAGGGATCCAGTAAACCTGAAGTGAAGCACCGGAATCTATAACTAGTGTCACAGGAATGGTTCAAAACATAGTCAGTAAGAAGAGTCAGTCTTCTTGTACTTAAGTCCCCATTGTGCATTTTGTATTAAATTCAGATGCAATTTCTGTGTTTCATCGTCAATAAGAAGGTCCAAGGATACAGTAAACCTGGAGTGATGCATCTGAATTTATAACTGGTGTCACAGGAATGGTTCAAATCATAGACAGTAAGAAGAGTCAGTCTTCTTTTACTCAATTCGGCACTGTGCCTTTTGGATTTAATTCCGATGCAATTTCTGTGTTTCGTCGTCACTAAGAAGGTCAGAGGAATACAGTAAACCTGAAGTGAAACATCGCAATCTATAACTAGTGTCACAGGAATGGTTCAAAGCATATTCAGAAAGAAGAGTCAGTCTTCTTGTTCTTAAGTCGGCATTGTGCCTTTTGTATTTAATTCCGATGCAATTTCCGTTTTTCATAGCCAGTAAGAAGGTCCAAGGGATACAGTAAACCTGAAGTGAAGCATCGAAATCTATAACTAGTGTCACAGGAATGGTTCAAAACATAGTCCGAAGAAGAGTCAGTCTTCTTGTACTTAAGTCGGCATTGTGCCATTTGTATCTAATTCCGTTGCAATTTCTGTGTTTCATCGTCAATAAGAAGGGCAGAGGGATACAGTAAACCTTAAGTGTAGCATCGGAATGTATAACTAGTGTAACAGGAACGGTTCAAAACATTGACAGTAGGAAGAGTCAGTCTTCTTGTACTTAAGTCGACATTGTGCCTTTTCTATTTAATTCCGAGGCAATTGCTGTGTTTCATCGTCAATAAGAAGGTCCAAGGGATACAGTAAACCTGAAGTGAAGCATCGGAATGTATAACTAGTGTCACAGGAACGGTTCAAAGCATAGTCAGTAGGAAGCGACTGTCTTCTTGTACTTAAGTCAGCATTGTGCCTTTTCAATTTAATTCTGAGGCAATTGCTGTGTTTCATCGTCAATAAGAAGGTCCAAGGGATACAGTAAACCTGAAGTGAAGCATCGGAATCTATAACTAGTGTCACAGGAATGGTTCAAAACATAGACAGTAAGAAGAGTCAGTCTTCTTGTACTTAAATCGGCATTGTGCCTTTTGTATTTAATTCCGACGCAATATCTGTGTTTCATCGTCAATACGAACGTCAGAGGGATACAGTAAATCTGAAGTGAAGCATCGGAAACTGTGACTAGTGTAACAGGAATTTTTCAAACCATAGTCAGTAAGAAGAGTCAGTCTTCCTGTAGTTAAGTCGGCATTGTGCCTTTTCTATTTAATTCCGATGCAATTTCTGTGTTTCATCGTCAATAAGAAGGTCAGAGGGATACAGTAAACCTAAAGTGAAGCATCGGAATCTATAACTAGTGTCACATGAATGGTTCAAAACATAGACAGTTGCAAGAGTCATTCTTCTTGTACTTAAGTCAGCATTGTGCCTTTTGTATTTAATTCCGATGCAATTTCTATGTTTCATCGTCAATAAGAAGGTCCAAGGGATACAGCAAACCTGAAGTGAAGCATCAGCATCTATAACAAGTGTCACAGGAATGGTTCAAAACATAGTCAGTAAGAAGAGTCAGTCTTCTTGTACTTAAGTCGGCCTTGTGCCTTTTGTATTTAATTCCGATGCAATTGCTGTGTTTCATCGTCAATAAGCAGGTCCAAGGGATACAGTAAATCTAAAGTGAAGCATTGGAATCTATAACTAGTGTCACAGGAACGGTTCAAAGCATAGTCAGTAAGAAGAGTCAGTTGTCTTGTACTTAAGTCGGCAAAAAGCCTTTTGTATTTAATTCCGAAGCAATTTCTGTGTTTCATCGTCAATAAGTAGGTCCAAGGGATCCAGTAAACCTGAAGTGAAGCACCGGAATCTATAACTAGTGTCATAGGAATGGTTCAAAACATAGTCAGTAAGAAGAGTCAGTCTTCTTGTACTTAAGTCCCCATTGTGCATTCTGTATTAAATTCCGATGCAATTTCTGTGTTTCATCGTCAATAAGAAGGTATAAGGGATACAGTAAACCTGGAGTGATGCATCGGAATCTATAACTAGTGTCACAGGAATGGTTCAAAACGTAGACAGTAAGAAGAGTCAGTCTTCTTTTACTTAATTCGGCACTGTGGCTTTTGAATGTAATTCCGATGCAATTACTGTGTTTCTTCGTCACTAAGAAGGTCAGAGGAATACAGTAAACCTGAAGTGAAACATCGCAATGGATAACTAGTGTTACAGGAATGGTTCAAAGCATAGTCAGAAAGAAGAGTCAGTCTTCTTGTTCTTAAGTCGGCATTGTGCCTTTTGTATTTAATTCCGATGCAATTTCTGTTTTTCATAGCCAATAAGAAGGTCCAAGGGATACAGTAAACCTGAAGTGAAGCGTCGAACTCTATAACTAGTGTCACAGGAATGGTTCAAAACATAGTCTGAAGAAGAGTCAGTCTTCTTGTACTTAAGTCAGCATTGTGCCATTTGTATCTAATTCTGTTGCAATTTCTGTGTTTCATCGTCAATAAGAACGGCAGAGAGATACAGTAAACCTGAAGTGTAGCATCGGAATGTATAACTAGTGTAACAGGAACGGTTCAAAACATAGGCAGTAGGAAGAGTCAGTCTTCTTGTACTTAAGTCGACATTGTGCCTTTTGTATTTAATTCCGATGCAATTTCTGTTTTTCATCGTCAATACGAAGGTCCAAGGGATTCAGTAATCCGGGAGTGAAGCATCGGAATCTATAACTAGTGTCACAGGAATGGTTCAAAACATAGACAGTAAGATGGGTCAGTCTTCTTGTACTTATGTCGGCATTGAGGGTTTTGTATTTAATGCCCATGCAATTTCTGTGTTTCATCGTTAATAAGAAGGTCCAAGGGATACAGTAAACCTGAAGAGAAGCATCAGAATCTATAACTTGTGTCACAGGAATGGTTCAAAACATAGTCAGTAAGAAGAGTCAGTCATCTTGTACTCAAGTCGGCCTTGTGCCTTTTGTATTTAATTTCGATGCAATTTCTGTGTTTCATCGTCAATAAGAAGGTCCAAGGGATACAGTAAACCTGAAGTGAAGCATCGAAATCTATAACTAGTATCACAGGAATGGTTCAAACATAGACAGAAGAAGATTCAGTCATCTTGTACTGAAGTTGGCATTGTGCCTGTTGTATTTAATTCCGATGCAATTTCTGTGGTTCATCGTCAATAAGAAGGTACAAGGGATACAGTAAACCTGAAGTGAAGCATCGAAATCTATAACTAGTGTCACAGGAATGGTTCAAACATAGACAGAAGAAGATTCAGTCATCTTTTACTGAAATTGGCATTGTGCCTGTTGTATTTAATTCCGATGCAATTTCTGTATTTCATCGTCAATAAGAAGGGCAGAGGGATACAGTAAACCTGAAGTGAAGCATCGGAATCTATAACATGTGTCACAGGACTGGTTTAAAACATAGACAGTAGGAAGTGTCAGTTTCCTTATACTTAAGTCGGCATTATGCCGTTTCTATTTAATTCCGATGCAATTGCTGTGTTTCATCGTCAATAAGAAGGTCCAAGGGATACAGTAAACCTAAAGTGAAGCATCGGAATCTATAACTAGTGTCACAGGAACGGTTCAAAGCATAGTCAGTAAGAAGAGTCAGTATCCTTGTACTTAAGTCGGCAATGTGCCTTTTGTATTTAATTCCGAAACAATTTCCGTGTTTCATCGTCAATAAGTAGGTCCAAGGGATCCAGTAAACCTGAAGTGAAGCACCGGAATCTATAACTAGTGTCACAGGAGTGGTTCAAAACATAGTCAGTAAGAAGAGTCAGTCTTCTTGTACTTAAGTCCCCATTGTGCATTTTGTATTAAATTCCGATGCAATTTCTGTGTTTCATCGTCAATAAGAAGGTCCAAGAATACATTAAACCTGGAGTGATGCATCGGAATCTATAACTAGTGTCACAGGAATGGTTCAAAACATAGACAGTAAGAAGAGTCAGTCTTCTTTTACTTAATTCGGCACTGTGCCTTTTGGATTTAATTCCGATGCAATTTCTGTGTTTCGTCGTCACTAAGAAGGTCAGAGGAATACAGTAAACCTGAAGTGAAACATTGCAATCTATAACTAGTGTCACAGGAATGGTTCAAAGCATAGTCAGAAAGAAGAGTCAGTCTTCTTGTTCTTAAGTCGGCATTGTGCCTTTTGTATTTAATTCCGATGCAATTTCTGTTTTTCATAGCCAATAAGAAGGTCCAAGGAATACAGTAAACCTGAAGTGAAGCGTCGAACTCTATAACTAGTGTCACAGGAATGGTTCAAAACATAGTCTGAAGAAGAGTCAGTCTTCTTGTTCTTAAGTCAGCATTGTGCCATTTGTATCTAATTCCGTTGCAATTTCTGTGTTTCATCGTCAATAAGAACGGCAGAGGGATACAGTAAACCTGAAGTGTAGCATCGGAATGTATAACTAGTGTAACAGGAACGGTTCAAAACATAGGCAGTAGGAAGAGTCAGTCTTCTTGTACTTAAGTCGACATTGTGCCTTTTGTATTTAATTCCGATGCAATTTCTGTGTTTCATCGTCAATATGAAGGTCCAAGGGATTCAGTAATCCGGGAGTGAAGCATCGGAATCTATAACTAGTGTCACAGGAATGGTTCAAAACATAGACAGTAAGATGAGTCAGTCTTCTTGTACTTAAGTCGGCATTGCGGCTTTTGTATTTAATTCCCATGCAATTTCTGTGTTTCATCGTTAATAAGAAGGTCCAAGGGATACAGTAAACCTGAAGAGAAACATCAGAATCTATAACTTGTGTCACAGGAATGTTTCAAAACATAGTCAGTAAGAAGAGTCAGTCATCTTGTACTCAAGTCGGCCTTGTGCCTTTTGTATTTAATTTCGATGCAATTTCTGTGTTTCATCGTCAATAAGAAGGTCCAAGGGATACAGTAAACCTGAAGTGAAGCATCGAAATCTATAACTAGTGTCACAGGAATGGTTCAAACATAGACAGAAGAAGATTCAGTCATCTTGTACTGAAGTTGGCATTGTGCCTGTTGTATTTAATTCCGATGCAATTTCTGTGTTTCATCGTTAATAAGATGGGCAGAGGGATACAGTAAACCCGAAGTGAAGCATCGGAATCTATAGCAAGTGTCACAGGACTGGTTTAAAACATAGACAGTAGGAAGAGTCAGTCTCCTTATACTTAAGTCGGCATTGTGCCTTTTCTATTTAATTTCGATGCAATTGCGGTGTTTCATCGTCAATAAGAAGGTCCAAGGGATACAGTAAAACTAAAGTGAAGCATCGGAATCAATAACTAGTGTCACAGGAACGGTTCAAAGCATAGTCAGTAAGAAGAGTCAGTATTCTTGTACTTAAGTCGGCAATGTGCCTTTTGTATTTAATTCCGAAGCAATTTCTGTGTTTCATCGTCAATAAGTAGGTCCAAGGGATCCAGTAAACCTGAAGTGATGCACCGGAATCTATAACTAGTGTCACAGGAATGGTTCAAAACATAGTCAGTAAGAAGAGTCAGTCTTCTTGTACTTAAGTCCCCATTGTGCATTTTGTATTAAATTCAGATGCAATTTCTGTGTTTCATCGTCAATAAGAAGGTCCAAGGATACAGTAAACCTGGAGTGATGCATCGGAATTTATAACTGGTGTCACAGGAATGGTTCAAAGCATAGACAGTAAGAAGAGTCAGTCTTCTTTTACTTAATTCGGCACTGTGCCTTTTGGATTTAATTCCGATGCAATTTCTGTGTTTCGTCGTCAGTAAGAGGGTCAGAGGAATACAGTAAACCTGAAGTGAAACATCGCAATCTATAACTAGAGTCACAGGAATGGTTCAAAGCATAGTCAAAAAGAATAGTCTGTCTTCTTGTTCTTAAGTCGGCATTGTGCCCATTGTATTTAATTCCGATGCAATTTCTGTTTTTCATAGCCAATAAGAAGGTCCAAGGGATACAGTACACCGGAAGTGAAGCATCGAAATCTATAACTAGTGTCACAGGAATGGTTCAAACATAGACAGAAGAAGATTCAGTCATCTTGTACTGAAGTTGGCATTGTGCCTGTTGTATTTAATTCCGATGCAATTTCTGTGTTTCATCGTCAATAAGAAGGGCAGAGGGATACAGTAAACCTGAAGTGAAGCATCGGAATCTATAACAAGTGTCACAGGACTGGTTTAAAACATAGACAGTAGGAAGAGTCAGTCTCCTTATACTTAAGTCGGCATTGTGCCTTTTGTATTAAATTCCGATGCAATTTCTGTGATTCATCGTCAATAAGAAGGGCAGAGGGATACAGTAAACCTGAAGTGAAGCATCGGAATCTACAACTAGTGTCACCGGAATGGTTCAAAACATAGACTGTGAGATGAGTCAGTCTTCTTCTACTTAAGTCGGCATTGTTCCTTTTGTATTTAACTCTGATGCAATTTCTGTGTTTCATCGCCAATAAGAAGGTCCAAGGAATACAGTAAACCTGAAGTGAAGCATCAGAATCTATAACTAGTCTCACAGGAATGGTTCAAACATAGTCAGTAAAAAGAGTCAGTCTTCTTGCACTTAAGTCGGCCTTGTTCCTTTCGCATTTAATTTCGATGCAATTTCTGTGTTTCATTGCCAATAAGAAGGTCCAAGGGATACAGTAATCCGGGAGTGAAGCATCGGAATCTATAACTAGTGTCACGGGAATGGTGCAAAACATAGACAGTAAAATGAGTCAGTCTTCTTGTACTTAAGTCGGCATTGCGGCTTTTGTATTTAATTCCCATGCAATTTCTGTGTTTCATCGTTAATAAGAAGGTCCAAGGGATACAGTAAACCTGAAGTGAAGCATCGAAATCTATAACTAGTGTCACAGGAATGGTTCAAACATAGACAGAAGAAGATTCAGTCATCTTGTACTGAAGTTGGCATTGTGCCTGTTGTATTTAATTCCGATGCAATTTCTGTGTTTCATCGTCAATAAGAAGGTCCAAGGGATACAGTAAACCTGAAGTGAAGCATCGAAATCTATAACTAGTGTCACAGGAATGGTTCAAACATAGACAGAAGAAGATTCAGTCATCTTGTACTGAAGTTGGCATTGTGCCTGTTGTATTTAATTCCGATGCAATTTCTGTGTTTCATCGTCAATAAGAAGGGCAGAGGGATACAGTAAACCTGAAGTGAAGCATCGGAATCTATAACAAGTGTCACAGGACTGGTTTAAAACATAGACAGTAGGAAGAGTCAGTCTCCTTATACTTAAGTCGGCATTGTGCCTTTTCTATTTAATTCCGATGCAATTGCTGTGTTTCATCGTCAATAAGAAGGTCCAAGGGATACAGTAAACCTAAAGTGAAGCATCGGAATCTATAACTAGTGTCACAGGAACGGTTCAAAGCATAGTCAGTAAGATGAGTCAGTATTCTTGTACTTAAGTCGGCAATGTGCCTTTTGTATTTAATTCCGAAGCAATTTCTGTGTTTCATCGTCAATAAGTAGGTCCAAGGGATCCAGTAAACCTGAAGTGAAGCACCGGAATCTATAACTAGTGTCACAGGAATGGTTCAAAACATAGTCAGTAAGAAGAGTCAGTCTTCTTGTACTTAAGTCCCCATTGTGCATTTTGTATTAAATTCAGATGCAATTTCGGTGTTTCATCGTCAATAAGAAGGTCCAAGGATACAGTAAACCTGGAGTGATGCATCGGAATTTATAACTGGTGTCACAGGAATGGTTCAAAACATAGACAGTAAGAAGAGTCAGTCTTCTTTTACTTAATTCGGCACTGTGCCTTTTGGATTTAATTCCGATGCAATTTCTGTGTTTCGTCGTCACTAAGAAGGTCAGAGGAATACAGTAAACCTGAAGTGAAACATCGCAATCTATAACTAGTGTCACAGGAATGGTTCAAAGCATAGTCAGAAAGAAGAGTTAGTCTTCTTGTTCTTAAGTCGGCATTGTGCCTTTTGTATTAAATTCCGATGCAATTTCTGTTTTTCATAGCCAATAAGAAGGTCCAAGGGATACAGTAAACCTGAAGTGAAGCATCGAAATCTATAACTAGTGTCACAGGAATGGTTCAAAACATAGTCCGAAGAAGAGTCAGTCTTCTTGTACTTAAGTCGGCATTGTGCCATTTTTATCTCATTCCGTTGCAATTTCTGTGTTTCATCGTCAATAAGAAGGGCTGTGGGATACAGTAAACCTTAAGTGTAGCATCGGAATGTATAACTAGTGTAACAGGAACGGTTCAAAACATTGACAGTAGGAAGAGTCAGTCTTCTTGTACTTAAGTCGACATTGTGCCTTTTCTATTTAATTCCGAGGCAATTGCTGTGTTTCATCGTCAATAAGAAGGTCCAAGGGATACAGTAAACCTGAAGTGTAGCATCGGAATGTATAACTAGTGTCACAGGAACGGTTCAAAACATAGACAGTAGGAAGCGACTGTCTTCTTGTACTTAAGTCAGCATTGTGCCTTTTCAATTTAATTCTGAGGCAATTGCTGTGTTTCATCGTCAATAAGAAGGTCCAAGGGATACAGTAAACCTGACGTGAAGCATCGGAATCTATAACTAGTGTCACAGGAATGGTTCAAAACATAGACAGTAAGAAGAGTCAGTCTTCTTGTACTTAAATCGGCATTGTGCCTTTTGTATTTAATTCCGACGCAATATCTGTGTTTCATCGTCAATGCGAACGTCAGAGGGATACAGTAAATCTGAAGTGAAGCATCGGAAACTGTGACTAGTGTAACAGGAATTTTTCAAACCATAGTCAGTAAGAAGAGTCAGTCTTCCTGTAGTTAAGTCGGCATTGTGCCTTTTCTATTTAATTCCGATGCAATTTCTGTGTTTCATCGTCAATAAGAAGGTCAGAGGGATACAGTAAACCTAAAGTGAAGCATCGGAATCTATAACTAGTGTCACACGAATGGTTCAAAACATAGACAGTTGCAAGAGTCATTCTTCTTGTACTTAAGTCAGCATTGTGCCTTTTGTATTTAATTGCGATGCAATTTCTATGTTTCATCGTCAATAAGAAGGTCCAAGGGATACAGCAAACCTGAAGTGAAGCATCAGAATCTATAACAAGTGTCACAGGAATGGTTCAAAACATAGTCAGTAAGAAGAGTCAGTCTTCTTGTACTTAACTCGGCCTTGTGCCTTTTGTATTTAATTCCGATGCAATTGCTGTGTTTCATCGTCAATAAGAAGGTCCAAGGGATACAGTAAACCTAAAGTGAAGCATCGGAATCTATAACTAGTGTCACAGGAACGGTTCAAAGCATAGTCAGTAAGAAGAGTCAGTATTCTTGTACTTAAGTCGGCAAAAAGCCTTTTGTATTTAATTCCGAAGCAATTTCTGTGTTTCATCGTCAATAAGTAGGTCCAAGGGATCCAGTAAAAATGAAGTGAAGCACCGGAATCTATAACTAGTGTCATAGGAATGGTTCAAAACATAGTCAGTAAGAAGAGTCAGTCTTCTTGTACTTAAGTCCCCATTGTGCATTCTGTATTAAATTCCGATGCAATTTCTGTGTTTCATCGTCAATAAGAAGGTATAAGGGATATAGTAAACCTGGAGTGATGCATCGGAATCTATAACTAGTGTCACAGGAATGGTTCAAAACATAGACAGTAAGAAGAGTCAGTCTTCTTTTACTTAATTCGGCACTGTGGCTTTTGGATGTAATTCCGATGCAATTACTGTGTTTCGTCGTCACTAAGAAGGTCAGAGGAATACAGTAAACCTGAAGTGAAACATCGCAATCTATAACTAGTGTCACAGGAATGGTTCAAAGCATAGTCAGAAAGAAGAGTCAGTCTTCTTGATCTTAAGTCGGCATTGTGCCTTTTGTATTTAATTCCGATGCAATTTCTGTTTTTCATAGCCAATAAGAAAGTCCAAGGGATACAGTAAACCTGAAGTGAAGCGTCGAACTCTATAACTAGTGTCACAGAAATGGTTCAAAACATAGTCTAAGGAAGAGTCAGTCTTCTTGTACTTAAGTCAGCATTGTGCCATTTGTATCTAATTCCGTTGCAATTTCTGTGTTTCATCGTCAATAAGAACGGCAGAGGGATACAGTAAACCTGAAGTGTAGCATCGGAATGTATAACTAGTGTAACAGGAACGGTGCAAAACATAGGCAGTAGGAAGAGTCAGTCTTCTTGTACTTAAGTCGACATTGTGCCTTTTGTATTTAATTCCGATGCAATTTCTGTTTTTCATCGTCAATATGAAGGTCCAAGGGATTCAGTAATCCGGGAGTGAAGCATCGGAATCTATAACTAGTGTCACAGGAATGGTTCAAAACATAGACAGTAGGATGAGTAAGTCTTCTTGTACTTATGTCGGCATTGCGGCTTTTGTATTTAATTCCCATGCAATTTCTGTGTTTCATCGTTAATAAGAAGGTCCAAGGGATACAGTAAACCTGAAGAGAAGCATCAGAATCTATAACTTGTGTCACAGGAATGTTTCAAAACATAGTCAGTAAGAAGAGTCAGTCATCTTGAAACTCAAGTCGGCCTTGTGCCTTTTGTATTTAATTTCGATGCAATTTCTGTGTTTCATCGTCAACAAGAAGGTCCAAGGGATACAGTAAACCTGAAGTGAAGCATCGAAATCTATAACTAGTGTCACAGGAATGGTTCAAACATAGACAGAAGAAGATTCAGTCATCTTGTACTGAAGTTGGCATTGTGCCTGTTGTATTTAATTCCGATGCAATTTCTGTGTTTCATCGTCAATAAGAAGGGCAGAGGGATACAGTAAACCTGAAGTGAAGCATCGGAATCTATAGCAAGTGTCACAGGACTGGTTTAAAACATAGACAGTAGGAAGAGTCAGTCTCCTTATACTTAAGTCGGCATTGTGCCTTTTCTATTTAATTACGATGCAATTGCTGTGTTTCATCGTCAATAAGAAGGTCCAAGGGATACAGTAAATCTAAAGTGAAGCATCGGAAACTATAACTAGTGTCACAGGAACGGTTCAAAGCATAGTCAGTAAGAAGAGTCAGTATTCTTGTACTTAAGTCGGCAATGTGCCTTTTGTATTTAATTCCGATGCAATTTCTGTGTTTCATCGTCAATAAGTAGGTCCAAGGGATCCAGTAAACCTGAAGTGAAGCACCGGAATCTATAACTAGTGTCACAGGAATGGTTCAAAACATAGTCAGTAAGAAGAGTCAGTTTTCTTGTACTTAAGTCCCCATTGTGCATTTTGTATTAAATTCAGATGCAATTTCTGTGTTTCAACGTCAATAAGAAGGTCCAAGGATACAGTAAACCTGGAGTGATGCATCGGAATTTATAACTGGTGTCACAGGAATGGTTCAAGACATAGACAGTAAGAAGAGTCAGTCTTCTTGTACTTAAATCGGCATTGTGCCTTTTGTATTTAATTCCGACGCAATATCTGTGTTTCATCGTCAATACGAACGTCAGAGGGATACAGTAAATCTGAAGTGAAGCATCGGAAACTGTGACTAGTGTAACAGGAATTTTTCAAACCATAGTCAGTAAGAAGAGTCAGTCTTCCTGTAGTTAAGTCGGCATTGTGCCTTTTCTATTTAATTCCGATGCAATTTCTGTGTTTCATCGTCAATAAGAAGGTCAGAGGGATACAGTAAACCTAAAGTGAAGCATCGGAATCTATAACTAGTGTCACACGAATGGTTCAAAACATAGACAGTTGCAAGAGTCATTCTTCTTGTACTTAAGTCAGCATTGTGCCTTTTGTATTTAATTCCGATGCAATTTCTGTGTTTCATCGTCAATAAGGAGGTATAAGGGATACAGTAAACCTGGAATGATGCATCGGAATCTATAACTAGAGTCACAGGAATGGTTCAAAACATAGACAGTAAGATCAGTCAGTCTTCTTGTACTTAAGTCGGCATTGCGGCTTTTGTATTTAATTCCCATGCAATTTCTGTGTTTCATCGTTAATAAGAAGGTCCAAGGGATACAGTAAACCTGAAGTGAAGCATCAGAATCTATAACTTGTGTCACAGGAATGGTTCAAAACATAGTCAGTAAGAAGAGTCATTGATCTTGTACTCATGTCGGCCTTGTGCCTTTTGTATTTAATTCCGATGCAATTTCTGTGTTTCATCGTCAATAAGCAGGTCCAAGGGATACAGAAAACCTGAAGTGAAGCATCGAAATCTATAACTAGTGTCACAGGAATGGTTCAAACATAGACAGAAGAAGATTCAGTCATCTTGTACTGAAGTTGGCATTGTGCCTGTTGTATTTAATTCCGATGCAATTTCTGTGTTTCATCGTCAATAAGAAGGGCAGAGGGATACAGTAAACCTGAAGTGAAGCATCGGAATCTATAACAAGTGTCACAGGACTGGTTTAAAACATAGACAGTAGGAAGAGTCAGTCTCCTTATACTTAAGTCGGCATTGTGCCTTTTCTATTTAATTCCGATGCAATTGCTGTGTTTCATCGTCAATAAGAAGGTCCAAGGGATACAGTAAACCTAAAGTGAAGCATCGGTAATCTATAACTAGTGTCACAGGAACGGTTCAAAGCATAGTCAGTAAGAAGAGTCAGTATTCTTGTACTTAAGTCGGCAATGTGACTTTTGTATTTAATTCCGAAGCAATTTCTGTGTTTCATCGTCAATAAGTAGGTCCAAGGGATCCAGTAAACCTGAAGTGAAGCACCGGAATCTATAACTAGTATCACAGGAATGGTTCAAAACATAGACAGTAAGAAGAGTCAGTCCTCTTTTACTTAATTCGGCACTGTGCCTTTTGGATTTAATTCCGATGCAATTTCTGTGTTTCGTCGTCACTAAGAAGGTCAGAGGAATACAGTAAACCAGAAGTGAAACATCGCAATCTATAACTAGTGTCACAGGAATGGTTCAAAGCATAGTCAGAAAGAAGAGTCAGTCTTCTTGTTCTTAAGTCGGCATTGTGCCTTTTGTATTTAATTCCGATGCAATTTCTGTTTTTCATAGCCAATAAGAAGGTCCAAGGGATACAGTAAACCTGAAGTGAAGCATCGAAATCTATAACTAGTGTCACAGGAATGGTTCAAAACATAGTCTGAAGAAGAGTCAGTCTTCTTGTACTTAAGTCAGCATTGTGCCATTTGTATCTAATTCCGTTGCAATTTCTGTGTTTCATCGTCAATAAGAAGGGCAGAGGGATACAGTAAACCTGAAGTGTAGCATCGGAATGTATAACTAGTGTAACAGGAACGGTTCAAAACATAGACAGTAGGAAGAGTCAGTCTTCTTGTACTCAAGTCGACATTGTGCCTTTTCTATTTAATTCCGAGGCAATTGCTGTGTTTCATCGTCAATAAGAAGGTCCAAGGGATACAGTAAACCTGAAGTGAAGCATCGGAATGTATAACTAATGTCACAGGAACGGTTCAAAACATAGACAGTAGGAAGCGACTGTCTTCTTGTACTTAAGTCAGCATTGTGCCTTTTCAATTTAATTCTGAGGCAATTGCTGTGTTTCATCGTCAATAAGAAGGTCCAAGGGATACAGTAAACCTGAAGTGAAGCATCGGAATCTATAACTAGTGTCACAGGAATGGTTCAAAGCATAGACAGTAAGAAGAGTCAGTCTTCTTGTACTTAAATCGGCATTGTGCCTTTTGTATTTAATTCCGACGCAATATCTGTGTTTCATCGTCATTACGAACGTCAGAGGGATACAGTAAATCTGAAGTGAAGCATCGGAAACTGTGACTAGTGTAACAGGAATTTTTCAAACCATAGTCAGTAAGAAGAGTCAGTCTTCCTGTAGTTAGGTCGGCATTGTGCCTTTTCTATTTAATTCCGATGCAATTTCTGTGTTTCATCGTCAATAAGAAGGTCAGAGGGATACAGTAAATCTAAAGTGAAGCATCTGAATCCATAACTAGTGTCACACGAATGGTTCAAAACATAGAGAGTTGCAAGAGTCATTCTTCTTGTACTTAAGTCAGCATTGTGCCTTTTGTATCTAATTCCGATGCAATTTCTATGTTTCATCGTCAATAAGAAGGTCCAAGGGATACAGCAAACCTGAAGTGAAGCATCAGAATCTATAACAAGTGTCACAGGAATGGTTCAAAACATAGTCAGTAAGAAGAGTCAGTCTTCTTGTACTTAAGTCGGCCTTGTGCCTTTTGTATTTAATTCCGATGCAATTGCTGTGTTTCATCGTCAATAAGAAGGGCAGAAGGATACAGTAAACCTGAAATGAAGCATCGGAATCTATAACTAGTGTCACTGGAATGGTTCAAAACATAGACAGTGCGATGAGTCAGTCTTCTTCTACTTAAGTCGGCATTGTTCCTTTTGTATTTAACTCCAATGCAATTTCTGTGTTTCATCGCCAATAAGAAGGTCCAAGGTATACAGTAAACCTGAACTGTAGCATCGGAATGTATAACTAGTGTAACAGGAACGGTTCAAAACATAGACAGTAGGAAGAGTCAGTCTTCTTGTACTTAAGTCGACATTGTGCCTTTTCTATTTAATTGCGAGGCAATTGCTGTGTTTCATCGTCAATACGAAGGTCCAAGGGATACAGTAAACATGAAGTGAAGCATCGGAATGTATAACTAGTGTCACAGGAACGGTTCAAAACATAGACAGTAGGAAGCGACTGTCTTCTTGTACTTAAGTCAGCATTGTGCCTTTTCAATTTAATTCTGAGGCAATTGCTGTGTTTCGTCGTCAATAAGAAGGTCCAAGGGATTCAGTAAACCTGAAGTGAAGCATCGGAATCTATAACTAGTGTCACAGGAATGGTTCAAAACATAGACAGTAGGAAGAGTCAGTCTTCTTGTACTTAAATCGGCATTGTGCCTTTTGTATTTAATTCCGACGCAATATCTGTGTTTCATCGTCAATTCGAACGTCAGAGGGATACAGTAAATCTGAAGTGTAGCATCGGAATCTGTGACTAGTGTAACAGGCATGGTTAAAAACATAGTCAGTAAGAAGAGTCAGTCTTCCTGTAGTTAAGTCGGCATTGTGCCTTTTCTATTTAATTCCGATGCAATTTCTGTGTTTCATCGTCAATAAGAAGGTCAGAGGGATACAGTAAACCTAAAGTGAAGCATCGGAATCTATAACTAGTATCACACGAATGGTTCAAAACATAGACAGTTGCAAGAGTCATTCTTCTTGTACTTAAGTCGGCATTGTGCCTTTTGTATTTAATTCCGATGCAATTTCTATGTTTCATCGTCAATAAGAAGGTCCAAGGGATACAGTAAACCTGAAGTGAAGCATCAGAATCTATAACAAGTGTCACAGGAATGGTTCAAAACATAGTCAGTAAGAAGAGTCAGTCCTCTTGTACTTAAGTCGGCCTTGTGCCTTTTGTATTTAATTCCGATGCAATTTCTGTGTTTCATCGTCAATAAGAAGGTCCAAGGGATACAGTAAACCTGAAGTGAAGCATCGACATCTATAAGTAGTGTCACAAGAATGGTTCAAAACATAGACAGAAGAAGAGTCAGTCTTCTTGTACTTAAGTTGCCATTGTGCTTTTGTATTTAATTCCGATGCAATTTCTGTGTTTCATCGTCAATAAGAAGGGCAGAAGGATACAGTAAACTTGAAGTGAAGCATCGGAATCTATAACTAGTGTCACCGGAATGGTTCAAAACATAGACAGTGCGATGAGTCAGTCTTCTTCTACTTATGTTGGCATTGTTACTTTTGTATGTAACTCCGATGCAATTGCTGTGTTTCATCGCCAATAAGAAGGTCCAAGGAATACAGTAAACCTGAAGTGAAGCTTCAGAATCTATAACTAGTGTCACAGGAATGGTTCAAAACATAGACAGAAGAAGAGTCAGTCTCCTTATACTTAAGTCGGCATTGTGCCTTTTCTATTTAATTCCGATGCAATTGCTGTGTTTCATCGTCAATAAGAAGGTCCAAGGGATACAGTAAACCTAAAGTGAAGCATCGGAATCTATAACTAGTGTCACAGGAACGGTTCATGGCATAGTCAGTAAGAAGAGTCAGTATTCTTGTACTTAAGTCGGCAATGTGCCTTTTGTATTTAATTCCGAAGCAATTTCTGTGTTTCATCGTCAATAAGTAGGTCCAAGGGATCCAGTAAACCTGAAGTGATGCACCGGAATCTATAACTAGTGTCACAGGAGTGGTTCAAAACATAGTCAGTAAGAAGAGTCAGTCTTCTTGTACTTAAGACACCATTGTGCATTTTGTATTAAATTCCGATGCAATTTCTGTGTTTCATCGTCAATAAGAAGGTCCAAGGGATACAGTAAACCTGGAGTGATGCATCGGAAACTATAACTAGTGTCACAGGAATGGTTTAAATCATAGACAGTAAGAAGAGTCAGTCTTCTTTTACTCAATTCGGCACTGTACCTTT
The DNA here is from genome assembly GCF_021461385.2 of Schistocerca piceifrons. Lineage (NCBI taxonomy): Eukaryota > Metazoa > Arthropoda > Insecta > Orthoptera > Acrididae > Schistocerca > Schistocerca piceifrons. The sequence goes on along the minus strand of NW_025728460.1, from coordinate 131,134 downwards.
TGGATTTAATTCCGATGCATTTTCTGTGTTTCGTCGCCAATAAGAAGGTCAGAGCAATACAGTAAACCTGAAGTGAAGCATCGCAATCTATAACTAGTGTCACAGGAATGGTTCAAACATAGTCAGAAAGAAGAGTCAGTCTTCTTGTTCTTAAGTCGGCATTGTGCATTTTGTATTTAATTCCGATGCAATGTCTGTTTTTCATAGCCAATAAGAAGGTCCAACGGATACAGTAAACCTGAAGTGAAGCATCGAAATCTATAACTAGTGTCACAGGAATGGTTCAAACATAGTCAGAAGAAGAGTCTGTCTTCTTGTACTTAAGTCGGCATTGTGCCATTTGTATTTAATTCCGTTGCAATTTCTGTGTTTCATCGTCAATAAGAAGGGCAGAGGGATACAGTAAACCTGAAGTGTAGCATCGGAATGTATAACTAGTGTAACAGGAACGGTTCAAAACATAGACAGTAGGAAGAGTCAGTCTTCTTGTACTTAAGTCGACATTGTGCCTTTTCTATTTAATTCCGAGGCAATTGCTGTGTTTCATCGTCAATAAGAAGGTCCAAGGGATACAGTAAATCTGAAGTGAAGCATCGGAATGTATAACTAGTGTCACAGGAACGGTTCAAAACATAGACAGTAGGAAGCGTCTGTCTTCTTGTACTTAATTCAGCATTGTGGCTTTCAATTTAATTCCGAGGCAATTGCTGTGTTTCATCGTCAATAAGAAGGTCCAAGGGATACAGTAAACCTGAAGTGAAGCATCGGAATCTATAACTAGTGCCACAGGAATGGTTCAAAACATAGACAGTAAGGAGAGTCAGTCTTCTTGTACTTAAATCGGCATTGTGCCTTTTGTATTAATTCCGACGCAATATCTGTGTTTCATCGTCAATACGAACGTCAGAGGGATACAGTAAATCTGAAGTGAAGCATCGGAATCTGTAACTAGTGTAACAGGAATGGTTCAAAACATAGTCAGTAAGAAGAGTCAGTCTACCTGTAGTTAAGTCGGCATTGTGCCTTTTCTATTTAATTCCGATGCAATTTCTGTGTTTCATCGTCAATAAGAAGGTCCAAGGGATACAGTAAACCTAAAGTGAAGCATCGGAATCTATAACTAGTGTCACACGAATGGTTCAAAACATAGACAGTTGCAAGAGTCATTTTTCTTGTACTTAAGTCGGCATTGTGCCGTTTGTATTTAATTCCGATGCAATTTCTATGTTTCATCGCCAATAAGAAGGTCAGAGGGATACAGTAAAACTAAAGTGAAGCATCGGAATCTATAACTAGTGTCACAGGAATGGTTCAAAACATAGTCAGTAAGAAGATTCATTCTTCTTTTACTTAAGTCGGCCTTGTGCCTTTTGTATTTATTTCCGATGCAATTTCTGTGTTTCATCGTCAATAAGAAGGTCCAAGGGATACAGTAAACCTGAAGTGAAGCATCGAAATCTATAAGTAGTGTCACAGGAATGGTTCAAAACATAGACAGAAGAAGAGTCAGTCTTCTTGTACTTAAGTCGCCATTGTGCCTTTTGTATTTAATTCCGATGCAATTTCTGTGTTTCATCGTCAATAAGAAGGGCAGAGGGATACAGTAAACCTGAAGTGAAGCATCGGAATCTATAACTAGTGTCACAGGAATGGTTCAAAATCTTAGACAGTGTGAAGAGTCAGTCTTCTTTTATTTAAGTCGGCATTGTGCCTTTTCTATTTAATTCCGATGCAATTTCTGTGTTTCATCGTCAATATGAAGGTGCAAGGGCTACAGTGAACCTGAAGTCAAGCATCGGAATCTATAACTAGTGTCACAGGAATGGTTCAAAGCATAGTCTGTTAGAAGAGCCAGTCTTCTAGTACTTAAGACGGCATTGTGCCTTTTGTATTTAATTCCGATGCAATTTCTGTGTTTCATCGTCAATTAGAAGGTCCAAGGGATACAGTAAACCTGGAGTGAAGCATCAGAATCGGTAACTAGTGTCACAGGAATGGTTCAAAACATAGAGAGTAGGAAGAGTCAGTCTTCTTGTACTTAAGTCGACATTGTGCTTTTTCTATTTAGTTCCGATGCGATTTCAGTGTCTCATCGTCAATAGGAAAGTCCAAGGGATACAGTAAACCTGAACTGAAGCATCGGCATCTATAATTAGTGTCACAGGAAGGGTTCAAAGCATAGACAGTAAGATGGGTCAGTCTTCTTGTACTTAAGTCGGCATTGTGCCTTTTGTATTTAATTCCGATGCAATTTCTGTGTTTCATCGCGAATAACAAGGTCCAAGGGATACAGTAAATCTGAAGCATCAGTATCTATAACTAGTGTCACAGGAATGGTTCAAAACATAGTAAGAAGAGTCAGTCTTCTTGTACTTAAGTCGGCCTTGTTCCTTTTGTATTTAATTCCGATGCGATTTCTGTGTTTCATCGTCAATAAGAAGGTCCAAGGGATACAGTAAACCTGAAGTGAAACATCAGAATTTATAACTAGTGTCACAGGAATGGTTCAAAACACAGTCAGTAAGAAGAGTCAGTCTTCTTGTACTTAAGTCGGCATTGTGCCTTTTGTATTTAATTCCGATGCAAATTCTGTGTTTCATCGTCAATAAGAAGGTCCAAGCGATACAGTAAACCTGAAGTGAAGCATCGAAACCTATAACTAGTATCACAGACATGGTTCAAAACATAGACAGTAAGCAGAGTCAGTCTTCTTGTACTTAAGTCGGCATTGTGCCTTTTGTTTTTCATTCCGAAGCAACAGGAATGGTTCAAGACATAGACAGTAAGAAGAGTCAGTCTGCTTGTACTTAAGTCGGCATTGTGCCTTTTTTATTTCATTCCGATGCAATTTCTGTGTTTCATCGTCAATAAGAAGGTCAGAGGGATACAGTAAACCTAAAGTGAAGCATCGGAATCTATAACTAGTGTCACACGAATGGTTCAAATCATAGACAGTTGCAAGAGTCATTCTTCTTGTACTTAAGTCGGCATTGTGCCTTTTGTATTTAATTCCGATGCAATTTCTGTGTTTCATCGTCAATAAGTAGGGCAGAAGGATACAGTAAACCTGAAGTGAAGCATCGGAATCTATAACTAGTGTCACCGGAATGGTTCAAAACATAGACAGTGCGATGAGTCAGTCTTCTTCTACTTATGTTGGCATTGTTACTTTTGTATGTAACTCCGATGCAATTTCTGTGTTTCATCGCCAATAAGAAGGTCCAAGGAATACAGTAAACCTGAAGTGAAGCATCAGAATCTATAATTACTGTCACAGGAATGGTTCGAACATAGACAGAAGAAGAGTCAGTCTTCTTGTACTGAAGTTGGCATTGTGCCTGTTGTATTTAATTCCGATGCAATTCCTGTGTTTCATCGTCAATAAGAAGGGCAGAGGGATACAGTAAACCTGATCTGAAGCATCAGAATCTATAACTAGTGTCACAGGAATGGATTAAAACATAGACAGTAGGAAGAGTCAGTCTCCTTACACTTAAGTCGGCATTGTGCCTTTTGTATTTCATTCCGATGCAATTGCTGTATTTCATCGTCAATAAGAAGGTCCAAGGGATACAGTAAACCTAAAGTGAAGCATCGGAATCTATAACTAGTGTCACAGGAAGGGTTCAAAGCATAGTCAGTAAGAAGAGTCAGTATTCTTGTACTTAAGTCGGCAATATGCCTTTTGTATTTAATTCCGAAGCAATTTCTGTGTTTCATCGTCAATAAGTAGGTCCAAGGGATCCAGTAAACCAGAAGTGAGCACCGGAATCTATAACTAGTGTCACAGGAATGGTTCAAAACATAGTCAGTAAGAAGAGTCAGTCTTCTTGTACTTAAGATACCATTGTGCATTTTGTATTAAATTCCGATGCAATTTCTGTGTTTCATCGTCAATAAGAAGGTCCAAGGGATACAGTAAACCTGGAGTGATGCATCGGAAACTATAACTAGTGTCACAGGAATGGTTCAAATCATAGACAGTAAGAAGAGTCAGTCTTCTTTTACTTAATTCGGCACTGTGCCTTTTGGATTTAATTCCGATGCATTTTCTGTGTTTCGTCGCCAATAAGATGGTCAGAGCAATACAGTAAACCTGAAGTGAAGCATCGCAATCTATAAGCAGTGTCACAGGAATGGTTCAAAACATAGTCAGAAAGAAGAGTCAGTCTTCTTGTTCTTAAGTCGGCATTGTGCCTTTTGTATTTAATTCCGATGCAATTTCTGTTTTTCATAGCCAAAAAGATGGTCCCAGGGATACAGTAAACCTGAAGTGAAGCATCGAAATCTATAACTAGTGTCACAGGAATGTTTCAAACATAGTCATAAGAAGAGTCAGTCTTCTTGTACTTAAGTCGGCATTGTGCCATTTGTATTTAATTCCGTTGCAATTTCTGTGTTTCATCGTCAATAAGAAGGTCCAAGGGATACAGTAAATCTGAAGTGAAGCATCGGAATGTATAACTTAGGTCACAGGAACGGTTCAAAACATAGACAGTAGGAAGCGTCTGTCTTCTTGTACTTAATTCAGCATTGTGCCTTTCAATTTGATTCCGAGGCAATTGCTGTGTTTCATCGTCAATAAGAAGGTCCAAGGCATACAGTAAACCTGAAGTGAAGCATCGGAATCTATAACTAGTGTCTCAGGAATGGTTCAAAACATAGACAGTAAGGAGAGTCAGTCTTCTTGTACTTAAATCGGCATTGTGCCTTTTGTATTAATTCCGACGCAATATCTGTGTTTCATCGTCAATACGAACGTCAGTGGGATACAGTAAATCTGAAGTGAAGCATCGGAATCTGTAACTAGTGTAACAGGAATGGTTCAAAGCATAGTCAGTAAGAAGAGTCAGTCTACCTGTAGTTAAGTCGGCATTGAGCCTTTTCTATTTATTTCCGATGCAATTTCTGTGTTTCATCGTCAATAAGAAGGTCCGAGGGATACAGTAAACCTAAAGTGAAGCATCGGAATCTATAACTAGTGTCACACGAATGGTTCAAAACATAGACAGTTGCAAGAGTCATTTTTCTTGTACTTAAGTCGGCATTGTGCCTTTTGTATTTAATTCCGATGCAATTTCTATGTTTCATCGCCAATAAGAAGGTCAGAGGGATACAGTAAAACTAAAGTGAAGCATCGGAATCTATAACTAGTGTCACAGGAATGGTTCAAAACATAGTCAGTAAGAAGATTCAGTCTTCTTGTACTTAAGTCGGCCTTGTGCCTTTTGTATTTAAATCCGATGCAATTTCTGTGTTTCATCGTCAATAAGAAGGTCCAAGGGATACAGTAGACCTGAAGTGAAGCATCGAAATCTATAAGTAGTGTCACAGGAATGGTTCAAAACATAGACAGAAGAAGAGGCAGTCTTCTTGTACTTAAGTCGCCATTGTGCCTTTTGTATTTAATTCCGATGCAATTTCTGTGTTTCATCGTCAATAAGAAGGGCAGAGGGATACAGTAAACCTGAAGTGAAGCATCGGAATCTATAACTAGTGTCACAGGAATGGTTAAAAACATAGTCATGAAGAAAAATCAGTCTTTTTGTACTTAAGTCGGCATTGTGCCTTTTGTATTTAATTCCGATGCATTTTCTGTGTTTCATCGTCAATATCAAGGTCCAAGGGATACAGTAAACCTGGAGTGAAGCATCGGAATCGATAACTAGTGTCACCGGAATGGTTCAAAACATAGACAGTGAGATGAGTAAGTCTTCTTCTACTTAAGTCAGCATTGTGCCCTTGTATTTAACTCCGATGCAATTTCTGTGTTTCATCGCCAATAAGAAGGTCCAAGGGATACTGTAAACCTGAAGTGAAGCATCAGAATCTATAACTTGTGTCACAGGAATGGTTCAAAGCATAGTCAGTAAGAAGAGTCAGTCATCTTGTACTTAAGTCGGCCTTGTGCCTTTTGTATTTAATTCCGATGCAATTTCTGTGTTTCATCGTCAATAAGAAGGCCAAAGGAATACAGTAAACCTGAAGTGAAGCATCGAAATCTATAACTAGTGTCACAGGAATGGTTCAAAACATAGACAGAAGAAGAGTCAGTCTTCTTGTACTGAATTTGGCATTATGCCAGTTGTATTTAATTCCGATGCAATTTCTGTGTTTCATCGTCAATAAGAAGGGCAGAGGGATACAGTAAACCTGAAGTGAAGCATCGGAATCAATAACTTGTGTCACAGGAATGGTTTAAAACATAGACAGTAGGAAGAATCAGTCTTCTTATACTTAAGTCGGCATTGTGCTTTTTCTATTTAATTCCGATGCAATTTCTGTGTTTCATCGTCAATAAGAAGGTCCAAGGGATACAGTAAACCTAAAGTGAAGCATCGGTGTCTATAGCTAGTGTCACAGGAACGGTTCAAAGCATAGTCAGTAAGAAGAGTCAGTATTCTTGTTCTTAAGTCGGCATTGTGCCTTTTGTATTTAATTCCGATGCATTTTCTGTGTTTCATCGTCAATATCAAGGTCCAAGGGATACAGTAAACCTGGAGTGAAGCATCGGAATCGATAACTAGTGTCACCGGAATGGTTCAAAACATAGACAGTGAGATGAGTAAGTCTTCTTCTACTTAAGTCAGCATTGTGCCCTTGTATTTAACTCCGATGCAATTTCTGTGTTTCATCGCCAATAAGAAGGTCCAAGGGATACTGTAAACCTGAAGTGAAGCATCAGAATCTATAACTTGTGTCACAGGAATGGTTCAAAGCATAGTCAGTAAGAAGAGTCAGTCATCTTGTACTTAAGTCGGCCTTGTGCCTTTTGTATTTAATTCCGATGCAATTTCTGTGTTTCATCGTCAATAAGAAGGCCAAAGGAATACAGTAAACCTGAAGTGAAGCATCGAAATCTATAACTAGTGTCACAGGAATGGTTCAAAACATAGACAGAAGAAGAGTCAGTCTTCTTGTACTGAATTTGGCATTATGCCAGTTGTATTTAATTCCGATGCAATTTCTGTGTTTCATCGTCAATAAGAAGGGCAGAGGGATACAGTAAACCTGAAGTGAAGCATCGGAATCTATAACTTGTGTCACAGGAATGGTTTAAAACATAGACAGTAGGAAGAATCAGTCTTCTTATACTTAAGTCGGCATTGTGCTTTTTCTATTTAATTCCGATGCAATTTCTGTGTTTCATCGTCAATAAGAAGGTCCAAGGGATACAGTAAACCTAAAGTGAAGCATCGGTGTCTATAGCTAGTGTCACAGGAACGGTTCAAAGCATAGTCAGTAAGAAGAGTCAGTATTCTTGTTCTTAAGTCGGCAATGTGCCTTTTGTATTTAATTCCGAAGCAATCTCTGTGTTTCATTGTCAATAAGTAGGACCAAGGGATCCAGTAAACCTGAAGTGAAGCACCGGAATCTATAACTACTGTCACAGGAATGGTTCAAAACATAGTCAGTAAGAAGAGTCAGTCTTCTTGTACTTAAGTCCCCATTGTGCATATTGAATTAAATTCCGATGCAATTTCTATGTTTCATGGTCAATAAGAAGGTCCAAGGGATACAGTAAACCTGGAGTGATGCATCGGAATCTATAACTAGTGTCACAGGAATGGTTCAAATCATAGGCAGTAAGAAGAGTCAGTCGTCTTTTACTTAATTCGGCACTGTGCCTTTTGGATTTAATTCCGCTGCAATTTCTGTGTTTCGTCGTCAATAAGAAGGTAAGAGGGATACAATAAACCTGAAGTGAAGCATCGCAATCTATAACTAGTGTCACAGGAATGGTTCAAAACATAGTCAGAAAGAAGAGTCAGTCTTCTTCTTCTAAAGTCGGCATTGTACCTTTTGTATTTAATTCCGATGCAATTTCTGTTTTTCATCACCAACAAAAAGGTCCAAGGGATAGAGTAACCCTGAAGTGAAGCATCGAAATCTATAACTGGTGTCACAGGAATGGTTCAAAACATAGACAGAAGAAGAGTCAGTCTTCTTGTACTTAAGTCGGCATTGTGCGATTTGTATTTAATTCCGTTGCAATTTCTGTGTTTCATCGTCAATAAGAAGGGCAGAGGGTACAGTAAACCTGAAATGAAGCATCGGAATGTATAACTAGTGTAAGAGGAATGGTTCAAAACATAGACAGTAGGAAGAGTCTGTCTTCTTAAACTTAAGTCGACATTGTGCCTTTTCTATTTAATTCCGAGGCAATTGCTGTGTTTCATCGTCAATAAGAAGGTCCAAGGGATACAGTAAACCTGAAGTGCAGCATCGGAATCTATAACTAGTGTCACAGGAATGGTTCAAAACATTGACAGTAAGAAGAGTCAGTCTTCTTGTACTTAAATCGGCATTGTGCCTTTTGTATTTAATTCCGTCGCAATTTCTGTGTTTCATCGTCAATACGAACGTCAGAGGGATACAGTAAATCTGAAGTGAAGCATCGGAATCTGTAACTAGTGTAACAGGAATGGTTCAAAACATAGTCAGTACGAAGAGTCAGTCTTCCTGTAGTTAAGTCGGCATTGTGCCTTTTTTATTTAATTCTGATGCAATTTCTGTGTTTCATTGTCAATAAGAAGGTCAGAGGGATACAGTAAACCTAGAGTGAAGCATCGGAATCTATAACTAGTGTCACACGAATGGTTCAAACATAGACAGTTGCAAGAGTCATTCTTCTTGTACTTAAGCCGGCATTGTGGCTTTTGTATTTCATTCCGATGCAATTGCTGTGTTTCATCGTCCATAAGAAGGTCCGAGGGATACAGTAAACGTCAAGTGAAGCATCGGAATAAAAAACTAGTGTCACAGGAATGGTTCAAAACATAGTGAGTAGGAAGAGTCAGTCTTCTTGTACTTCAGTCGGCATTGTGCTTTTTCTATTTAATTCCGATGCGATTTCTGTGTCTCATCGTCAATAGGAAGGTCCAAGGGATACAGTAAACCTGCAGTGAAGCATCGGAATCTACAACTAGTGTCACAGGAATGGTTCAAAGCATAGTCAGTAAGAAGAGTCAGTCTTCTTGTACTTAAGTCGGCATTGTGCCTTTTGTATTTAATTCCGATGCAATTTCTGTGTTTCAGCGTCAATAAGAAGGTCGAAGGGAAACAGTAAACCTGGAGTGAAGCATCGGAATCTGTAAGTAGTGTCACAGGAATGGTTCAAAACATAGACAGCAAGAAGAGTCAGTCTTCTTGTACTTAAGTAGGCATTGTGCTTTTTTATTTAATTCCGATGCAATTTCTGTGTTTCATCGTCAATAAGAAGGTCCAAGGGATACAGTAAGCCTAGAGCGAAGCATCGGAATCTATAACTAGTGTCGCAGGAATGGTTCAAATCATAGACAGTAAGAAGAGTCACTCTTCTTGTTCTTAATTCGGCATTGTGCCTTTTTTATTTAATTCCGACGCAATTTCTTCGTTTCATCGTCTATAAGAACGTCAGAGGGATACAGTAAATCTGAAGTGAAGCATCGGAATATATAACTAGTGTCACAGGAATGGTTCAAAACATAGACAGTAGGAAGAGTCAGACTTCTTATACTTAAGTCGGCATTGTGCCTTTTGTATTTAATTCCGATGTAATTTCTGTGTTTAATCGTCAATAAGAAGGTCACAGGGATACAGTAAACGTGAAGTGAAGCATCTGAATCTATAACTAGTGTCACAGGAATGGTGTCAAAACATAGTCAGTAAGAAGAGTCACAGTCCTCTTGTACTTAAGTCGGCATTGTGCTTTTGAATTTAATTCCGATGCAATTTCTGTGTTTCATCGTCAATATGAAGGTCCAAGGGATACAGTAAACCTGAAGTGAAGCATCAGAATCTATAACTAGTGTCACAGGAATGGTTCAAACATAGACAGTAAGAAGAGTCAGTCTTCATGTACTTAAGTCGCCATTGTGCCTCTTGTATTTAATTCCGATGCAATTTGTGTGTTTCATCGTCAATAAGAAGGTCCGAGTGATACAGTAAACATGAAGTGAAGCATCGGAATCTATAACTTGTGTCACAGGAATTGCTCAAAACATAGAGAGTTGGAAGAGTCGGTCTTCTTGTACTTAAGTCGGCATTGTGCCTTTTGTATTTCAGTCCGATGCAATTTCTGTGTTTCATCGTCCATAAGAAGGTCCGAGGGCTACAGTAAACCTCAAGTGAAGCATCGGAATAAAAAACTAGTGTCACAGGAATGGTTCAAATCATAGAGAGTAGGAAGAGTCAGTCTTGTTGTACATAAGTCGGCATTGTACTTTTTCTATTTCATTCCGATGCGATTTCTGTGTCTCATCGTCAATAGGAAGGTCTAAGGGATACAGTAAACCTGAAGTGAAGCATCGGAATCTATAACTAGTGTCACTGGAATGGTTTAAAATATAGTCAGTAAGAAGCGTCAGCCTTTTTGTACTTAAGTAGGCATTCTGCTTTTTTATTTAATTCCGATGCAATTTCGGTGTTTCATCGTCAATAAGAAGGTCCATGGGATACAGCAAACCTTTAGTGAAGAATCGGAATCTATAACTAGTGTCACAGGTATGGTTCAAAAATTAGACAGTAGTAAGAGTCAGTCTTCTTGTACATAAGTCGGCATTGTGCCTTTGGTATTTAATTCCGAAGCAATTTCTTTGTTTCATCGTCAATAAGAAGGGCAGAGGGATACAGTAAACCTAAAGTGAAGCTTCGGAATCTATAACTAGTGTCACAGGAACGGTTCAAAGCACAGTCAGTAAGAATAGCCAGTCTTCTTGTACTTAAGCCGGCATTGTGCCTCTTGTATTTAATTTCGATGCAATTTCTGTGTTTGATCGTCAATAAGAAGGTCCAAGGGACACTGTAATCCTGGAGTGAAGCATCGGTATCTGTAACTAGTGTCACAGGAATGGTTCAAAACATAGACAGTAAGAAGAGTCAGTCTGCTTGTACTTAAGTCGGCATTGTGCCTTTTGTATTTACTTCCGACGCAATTTCTGTGTTTCATCGTCAATAATAAGGTCAGAGGGATACAGTAAACGTGAAGTGAAGCATCGTAATCTATAACTAGTGTCACAGGAATGGTTCAAAACACAGTCAGTAAGAATAGTCAGTCTTCTTGTACTTAAGTCGGCATTGTGCCATTTGTATTTAATTCCGTTGCAATTTCTGTGTTTCATCGTCAATAAGAAGGGCAGAGGGATACAGTAAACCTGAAGTGTAGCATCGGAATGTATAACAAGTGTAACAGGAACGGTTCAAAACATAGACAGTAGGGAGAGTCAGTCTTCTTGTACTTAAGTCGACATTGTGCCTTTTCTATTTAATTCCGAGGCAATTGCTGTGTTTCATCGTCAATAAGAAGGTCCAAGGGATACAGTAAATCTGAAGTGAAGCATCGGAATGTATACCTAGTGTCACAGGAACGGTTCAAAGCATAGACAGTAGGAAGCGTCTGTCTTCTTGTACTTAATTCAGCATTGTGGGTTTCAATTTAATTCCGAGGCAATTGCTGTGTTTCATCGTCAATAAGAAGGTCCAAGGGATACAGTAAACCTGAAGTAAAGCATCGGAATCTATAACTAGTGTCACAGGAATGGTTCAAAACATAGACAGTAAGGAGAGTCAGTCTTCTTGTACTTAAATCGGCATTGTGCCTTTTGTATTAATTTCGACGCAATATCTGTGTTTCATCGTCAATACGAACGTCAGAGGGATACAGTAAATCTGAAGTGAAGCATCGGAATCTGTAACTAGTGTAACAGGAATGGTTCAAAACGTGCCGTTTCTATTTAATTCCGATGCAATTTCTGTGTTTCATCGTCAATAAGAAGGTCCAAGGGACACAGTAAACCTAAAGTGAAGCATCGGAATATATAACTAGTGTCACACGAATGGTTCAAAACATAGACAGTTGCAAGAGTCATTTTTCTTGTACTTAAGTGGCATTGTGCCGTTTGTATTTAATTCCGATGTAATTTCTATGTTTCATCGTCAATAAGAAGGTCCAAGGGCTACAGTGAACCTGAAGTCAAGCATCGGAATCTATAACTAGTGTCACAGGAATGGTTCAAAGCATAGTCTGTTAGAAGAGCCAGTCTTCTAGTACTTAAGTCGGCATTGTGCCTTTTGTATTTAATTCCGATGCAATTTCTGTGTTTCATCGTCAATTAGAAGGTCCAGGGGATACAGTAAACCTGGAGTGAAGCATCAGAATCTGTAACTAGTGTCACAGGAATGGTTCAAAGCATAGAGAGTAGGAAGAGTCAGTCTTCTTGTACTTAAGTCGGCATTGTGCTTTTTCTATTTAGTTCCGATGCGGTTTCTGTGTCTCATCGTCAATAGGAAAGTCCAAGGGATACAGTAAACCTGAAGTGAACCATCGGCATCTATAACTAGTGTCACAGGAAGGGTTCAAAGCATAGACAGTAAGATGGGTCAGTCTTCTTGTACTTAAGTCGGCATTGTGCCTTTTGTTTTTAAATCCGATGCAATTTCTGTGTTTCATCGTCAATATGAAGGTCCAAGGGATACAGTAAACCTGGAGTGAAGCATCGGAATCTATATCTAGTGTCACAGGAATGGTTCAAAACATAGACAGTAAGATGAGTCAGTCCTCTTGTACTTAAGTCGGCATTGTGCCTTTTGTATTTCATTCCGATGCAATTTCTGTGTTTCATCGCGAATAACAAGGTCCAAGGGATACAGTAAACCTGAAGCATCAGTATCTATAACTAGTGTCACAGGAATGGTTCAAAACATAGTAAGAAGAGTCAGTCTTCTTGTACTTAAGTCGGCCTTGTTCCTTTTGTATTTAATTCCGATGCGATTTCTGTGTTTCATCGTCAATAAGAAGGTCCAAGGGATACAGTAAACCTGAAGTGAAACATCAGAATTTATAACTAGTGTCACAGGAATGGTTCAAAACACAGTCAGTAAGAAGAGTCAGTCTTCTTGTACTTAAGTCGGCATTGTGCCTTTTGTATTTAATTCCGATGCAATTTCTGTGTTTCATCGTCAATAAGAAGGTCCAAGCGATACAGTAAACCTGAAGTGAAGCATCGAAACCTATAACTAGTATCACAGACATGGTTCAAAACATAGACAGTAAGCAGAGTCAGTCTTCTTGTACTGAAGTTGGCATTGTGCCTGTTGTATTTAATTCCGATGCAATTCCTGTGTTTCATCGTCAATAAGAAGGGCAGAGGGATACAGTAAACCTGAAGTGAAGCATCAGAATCTATAACTAGTGTCACAGGAATGGATTAAAACATAGACAGTAGGAAGAGTCAGTCTCCTTATACTTAAGTCGGCATTGTGCCTTTTGTATTTCATTCCAATGCAATTGCTGTGTTTCATCGTCAATAAGAAGGTCCAAGGGATACAGTAAACCTAAAGTGAAGCATCGGAATCTATAACTAGTGTCACAGGAACGTTTCAAAGCATAGTCAGTAAGAAGAGTCAGTATTCTTGTACTTATGTCGGCAATATGCCTTTTGTATTTAATTCCGAAGTAATTTCTGTGTTTCATCGTCAATAAGTAGGTCCAAGGGATCCAGTAAACCTGAAGTGAAGCACCGGAATCTATAACTAGTGTCACAGGAATGGTTCAAAACATAGTGAGTAAGAAGAGTCAGTCTTCTTGTACTTAAGACACCATTGTGCATTTTGTATTAAATTCCGATGCAATTTCTGTGTTTCATCGTCAATAAGAAGGTCCAAGGGATACAGTAAATCTATAGTGATGCATCGGAAACTATAACTAGTGTCACAGGAAAGGTTCAAATCATAGACAGTAAGAACAGTCAGTCTTCTTTTACTTAATTCGGCACTGTGCCTTTTGGATTTAATTCCAATGCATTTTCTGTGTTTCGTCGCCAATAAGAAGGTCAGAGCAATACAGTAAACCTGAAGTGAAGCATCGCAATCTATAACCAGTGTCACAGGAATGGTTCAAAACATAGTCAGAAAGAAGAGTCAGTGTTCTTGATCTTAAGTCGGCATTGTGCCTTTTGTATTTAATTCCGATGCAATTTCTGTTTTTCGTAGCCAATAAGAAGGTCCAAGGGATAGAGTAAACCTGAAGTGAAGCATCGAAATCTATAACTAGTGTCACAGGAATGGTTCAGACATAGTCATAAGAAGAGTCAGTCTTCTTGTACTTAAGTCGGCATTGTGCCATTTGTATTTAATTCCGTTGCAATTTCTGTGTTTCATCGTCAATAAGAAGGGCAGAGGGATACAGTAAACCTGAAGTGTAGCATCGGAATGTATAACTAGTGTAACAGGAACGGTTCAAAACATAGACAGTAGGAAGAGTCAGTCTTCTTGTACTTAAGTCGACATTGTGCCTTTTCTATTTAATTCCGAGGCAATTGCTGTGTTTCATCGTCAATAAGAAGGTCCAAGGGATACAGTAAATCTGAAGTGAAGCATCGGAATGTATAACTAGTGTCACAGGAACGGTTCAAAACATAGACAGTAGGAAGCGTCTGTCTTCTTGTACTTAATTCAGCATTGTGCCTTTCAATTTAATTCCGAGGCAATTGCTGTGTTTCATCGTCAATAAGAAGGTCCAAGGCATACAGTAAACCTGAAGTGAAGCATCGGAATCTATAACTAGTGTCACAGGAATGGTTCAAAACATAGACAGTAAGGAGAGTCAGTCTTCTTGTACTTAAATCGGCATTGTGCCTTTTGTATTAATTCCGACGCAATATCTGTGTTTCATCGTCAATACGAACGTCAGAGGGATACAGTAAATCTGAAGTGAAGCATCGGAATCTGTAACTAGTGTAACAGGAATGGTTCAAAGCATAGTCAGTAAGAAGAGCAAGTCTACCTGTAGTTAAGTCGGCATTGTGCCTTTTCTATTTAATTCCGATGCAATTTCTGTGTTTCATCGTCAATAAGAAGGTCCGAGGGATACAGTAAACCTAAAGTGAAGCATCGGAATCTATAACTAGTGTCACACGAATGGTTCAAAACATAGACAGTTGCAAGAGTCATTTTTCTTGTACTTAAGTCGGCATTGTGCCTTTTGTATTTAATTCCGATGCAATTTCTATGTTTCATCGCCAATAAGAAGGTCAGAGGGATACAGTAAAACTAAAGTGAAGCATCGGAATCTATAACTAGTGTCACAGGAATGGTTCAAAACATAGTCAGTAAGAAGAATCAGTCTTCTTGTACTTAAGTCGGCCTTGTGCCTTTTGTATTTAATTCCGATGCAATTTCTGTGTTTCATCGTCAATAAGAAGGTCCAAGGGATACAGTAAACCTGTAGTGAAGCATCGAAATCTATAAGTAGTGTCACAGGAATGGTTCAAAACATAGACAGAAGAAGAGTCAGTCTTCTTGTACTTAAGTCGCCATTGTGCCTTTTGTATTTAATTCCGATGCAATTTCTGTGTTTCATCGTCAATAAGAAGGGCAGAGGGATACAGTAAACCTGGAGTGAAGCATCGGAATCTATAACTAGTGTCACAGGAATGGTTCAAAAGCTTAGACAGTGTGAAGAGTCAATCTTCTTGTATTTAAGTCGGCATTGTGCCTTTTCTATTTAATTCCGATGCAATTTCTGTGTTTGATCGTCAATAAGAAGGTCCAAGGGCTACAGTGAACCTGACGTCAAGCATCGGAATCTATAACTAGTGTCACAGGAATGGTTCAAAGCATAGTCTGTTAGAAGAGCCAGTCTTCTAGTACTTAAGTCGGCATTGTGCCTTTTGTATCTAATTCCGATGCAATTTCTGTGTTTCATAGTCAATTAGAAGGTCCAAGGGATACAGTAAACCTGGAGTGAAGCATGAGAATCTGTAACTAGTGTCACAGGAATTGTTCAAAGCATAGAGAGTAAGAAGATTCAGTCTTCTTGTACTTAAGTCGGCCTTGTGCCTTTTGTATTTAATTCCGATGCAATTTCTGTGTCTCATCGTCAATAGGAAAGTCCAAGGGATACAGTAAACCTGAAGTGAAGCATCGGCATCTATAACTAGTGTCACAGGAAGGGTTCAAAACATAGACAGTAAGGTGGGTCAGTCTTCTTGTACTTAAGTCGGCATTGTGCCTTTTGCTTTTAAATCCGATGCAATTTCTGTGTTTCATCGTCAATATGAAGGTCCAAGGGATACGGTAAACCTGGAGTGAAGCATCGGAATCTATATCTAGTGTCACAGGATTGGTTCAAAGCATAGACAGGAAGATGAGTTAGTCCTCTTGTACTTAAGTCGGCATTGTGCCTTTTGCATTTAATTCCGATGCAATTTCTGTGTTTCATCGCGAATAACAAGGTCCAAGGGATACAGTAAACCTGAAGCATCAGTATCTATAATTAGTGTCACAGGAATGGTTCAAAACATAGTAAGAAGAGTCAGTCTTCTTGTACTTAAGTCGGCCTTGTTCCTTTTGTATTTAATTCCGATGCAATTTCTGTGTTTCATCGTCAATAAGAAGGTCCAAGGGATACAGTAAAACTAGAGTGAAGCATCGGAATCTATAACTAGTGTCACAGGAATGGTTCAAAACATAGACAGTAATAAGAGTCAGTCCTCTTGCACTTAATTCGGCATTGTGCCTTATGTATTTATTTCCGCCGCAATTTCTGTGTTTCATCGTCAATAAGATTGTCAGAGGGTACAGTAAATCTGAAGTGAAGCGTCGGAATCTATAATTAGTTTCACAGGAATGGTTCAAAAAATAGACAGTAAGAAGAGTCGGTCTTCTTGTACTTAAGTCGGCCTTGTGCCTTTTGTATTTAATTCCGATGCAATTTCTGTGTTTCATCGTCAATAAGAAGGCCAAAGGAATACAGTAAACCTGAAGTGAGGCATCGAAATCTATAACTAGTGTCACAGGAATGTTTCAAAACATAGACAGAAGAAGAGTCAGTCTTCTTGTACTGAAGTTGGCATTCTGCCAGTTGTATTTAATTCCGATGCAATTTCTGTGTTTCATCGTCAATAAGAAGGGCAGAGGGATACAGTGAACCTGAAGTGAAGCATCGGTATCTATAACTTGTGTCACAGGAATGGTTTAAAACATAGCCAGTAGGAAGAATCAGTCTTCTTATACTTAAGTCGGCATTGTGCTTTTTCTATTTAATTCCGAAGCAATTTCTGTGTTTCATCGTCAATAAGAAGGTCCAAGGGATACAGTAAACCTAAAGTGAAGCATCGGAGTCTGTAGCTAGTGTCACAGGAACGGTTCAAAGCATAGTCAGTAAGAAGAGTCAGTATTCTTGTACTTAAGTCGGCAATGTGCCTTTTGTATTTAATTCCGAAGCAATTTCTGTGTTTCATTGTCAATAAGTAGGACCAAGGGATCCAGGAAACCTGAAGTGAAGCACCGGAATCTATAACTACTGTCACAGGAATGGTTCAAAACATAGTCAGTAAGAAGAGTCAGTCTTCTTGTACTTAAGTCCCCATTGTGCATATTGAATTAAATTCCGATGCAATTTCTATGTTTCATGGTCAATAAGAAGGTCCAAGGGATACAGTAAACCTGGAGTGATGCATCGGAATCTATAACTAGTGTCAGAGGAATGGTTGAAATCATAGGCAGTAAGAAGAGTCAGTCGTCTTTTACTTAATTCGGCACTGTGCCTTTTAGATTTAATTCCGATGCAAATTCTGTGTTTCGTCGTCAATAGGAAGGTCAGAGGGATACAATAAACCTGAAGTGAAGTATCGCAATCTATAACTAGTGTCACAGGAATGGTTCAAAACATAGTCAGAAAGAAGAGTCAGTCTTCTTGTTCTAAAGTCGGCATTGTGCCTTTTGTATTTAATTCCGAAGCAATTTCTGTTTTTCATCGCCAATAAAAAGGTCCAAGGGATAGAGTAACCCTGAAGTGAAGCATCGAAATCTATAACTGGTGTCACAGGAATGGTTCAAAACATAGACAGAAGAAGAGTCAGTCTTCTTGTACTTAAGTCGGCAAGGTGCCATTTGTATTTAATTCCGTTGCAATTTCTGTGTTTCATCGTCAATAAGAAGGGCAGAGGGTACAGTAAACCTGAAATGAAGCATCGGAATGTATAACTAGTGTAAGAGGAATGGTTCAAAACATAGACAGTAGGAAGAGTCAGTCTTCTTAAATTTAAGTCGACATTGTGCCTTTTCTATTTAATTCCGAGGCAATTGCTGTGTTTCATCGTCAATAAGAAGGTCCAAGGGATACAGTAAACCTGAAGTGAAGCATCGGAATCTATAACTAGTGTCACAGGAATGGTTCAAAACATTGACAGTAAGAAGAGTCAGTCTTCTTGTACTTAAATCGGCATTGTGCCCTTTGTATTTAATTCCGTCGCAATTTCTGTGTTTCATCGTCAATACGAACGTCAGAGGAATACAGTAAATCTGAAGTGAAGCATCGGAATCTGTAACTAGTGTAACAGGAATGGTTCAAAAACATAGTCAGTACGAAGAGTCAGTCTTCCTGTAGTTAAGTCGGCATTGTGCCTTTTTTATTTAATTCTGATGCAATTTCTGTGTTTCATTGTCAATAAGAAGGTCAGAGGGATACAGTAAACCTAAAGTGAAGCATCGGAATCTATAACTAGTGTCACACGAATGGTTCAAAACATAGACAGTTGCAAGAGTCATTCTTCTTGTACTTAAGTCGGCATTGTGGCTTTTGTATTTCATTCCGATGCAATTGCTGTGTTTCATCGTCCATAAGGAGGTCCGAGGGATACAGTAAACGTCAAGTGAAGCATCGGAATAAAAAACTAGTGTCACAGGAATGGTTCAAAACATAGTGAGTAGGAAGAGTCAGTCTTCTTGTACTTCAGTCGGCATTGTGCTTTTTCTATTTAATTCCGATGCGATTTCTGTGTCTCATCGTCAATAGGAAGGTCCAAGGGATACAGTAAACCTGCAGTGAAGCATCGTAATCTACAACTAGTGTCACAGGAATGGTTCAAAGCATAGTCAGTAAGAAGAGTCAGTCTTCTTCTACTTAAGTCGGCATTGTGCCTTTTGTATATAATTCCGATGCAATTTCTGTGTTTCAGCGTCAATAAGAAGGTCCAAGGGAAACAGTAAACCTGGAGTGAAGCATCGGAATCTGTAGTAGTGTCACAGGAATGGTTCAAAACATAGACAGCAAGAAGAGTCAGTCTTCTTGTACTTAAGTAGGCATTGTGCTTTTTTATTTAATTCCGATGCAATTTCTGTGTTTTATCGTCAATATGAAGGTCCAAGGGATACAGTAAGCCTAGAGCGAAGCATCGGAATCTATAACTAGTGTCGCAGGAATGGTTCAAATCATAGACAGTAAGAAGAGTCACTCTTCTTGTTCTTAATTCGGCATTGTGCCTTTTTTATTTAATTCCGGCGCAATTTCTTTGTTTCATCGTCTATAAGAACGTCAGAGGGATACAGTAAATCTGAAGTGAAGCATCGGAATATATAACTAGTGTCACAGGAATGGTTCAAAACATAGTCAGTAAGAAGAGTCACAGTCTTCTTGTACTTAAGTCGGCATTGTGCCTTTTGAATTTAATTCCGGTGCAATTTCTGTGTTTCATCGTCAATATGAAGGTCCAAGGGATACAGTAAACCTGAAGTGAAGCATCAGAATCTATAACTAGTGTCACAGGAATGGTTCAAACATAGACAGTAAGATGAGTCAGTCTTCATGTACTTAAGTCGCCATTGTGCCTCTTGTATTTAATTCCGATGCAATTTGTGTGTTTCATCGTCAATAAGAAGGTCCGAGGGATAAAGTAAACATGAAGTGAAGCATCGGAATCTATAACTAGTGTCACAGGAATGGTTCAAACATAGACAGTAGGAAGAGTCTGTCTTCTTGTACTTAGGTCGGTATTGTGCCTTTTCTATTTAATTCCGATGCTATTTCTGTGTTTCATCGTCAATAAGAAAGTCAGAGGGATACAGTAAACCTGAAGTGAAGCATCTGATTCTATAACTTGTGTCACAGGAATTGCTCAAAACATAGAGAGTTGGAAGAGTCAGTCTTCTTGTACTTAAGTCGGCATTGTGCCATTTGTATTTCAGTCCGATGCAATTTCTGTGTTTCATCGTCCATAAGAAAGTCCGAGGCCTACAGTAAACCTCAAGTGAAGCATCGGAATAAAAAACTAGCGTCACAGGAATGGTTCAAATCATAGAGAGTAGGAAGAGTCAGTCTTCTTGTCATAAGTCGGCATTGTACTTTTTCTATTTCATTCCGATGCGATTTCTGTGTCTCATCGTCAATAGGAAGGTCTAAGGGATACAGTAAACCTGAAGTGAAGCATCGGAATCTATAACTAGTGTCACAGGAATGGTTCAAAATATAGTCAGTAAGAAGCGTCAGCCTTTTTGTACTTAAGTAGGCATTGTGCTTTTTAATTTAATTCCGATGCAATTTCGGTGTTTCATCGTCAATAAGAAGGTCCAAGGGATACAGTAAACCTAGAGCGAAGCATCGGAATCTATAACTAGTGTCGCAGGAATGGTTCAAAACATAGACAGTAAGAAGAGTCAGTCTTCTTGTACTTAATTCGGCATTGTGCCTTTTTTATTACATCCGACGCAATTTCTGTGTTTCATCGTCTATAAGAACGTCAGAGGGATATAGTAAACGTGAAGTGAAGCATCGGAATCTATAACTAGTGTCACAGGAATGGTTCAAAACATAGACAGTAAGGAGAGTCACAGTCTTCTTGTACTTAAGTCGGCATTGTGCCTTTTGTATCTAATTCCGATGCAATTTCTGTGTTTCATCGTCAATATGAAGGTCCAAGGGATACAGTAAACCTGAAGTGAAGCATCAGAATCTATAACTAGTGTCACAGGAATGGTTCAAACATAGACAGTAAGATGAGTCCTTCTTCATGTTCTTAAGTCGCCGTTGTGCCTCTTGTATTTAATTCCGGTGCAATTTGTGTGTTTCATCGTCAATAAGAAGGTCCAAGGGATACAGTAAACATGAAGTGAAGCATCGGAATCTATAACTAGTGTCACAGGTATAGTTCAAAACATAGACAGTAGGAAGAGTCTGTCTTCTTGTACTTCGGTCGGTATTGTGCCTTTTCTATTTAATTCCGATGCTATTTCTGTGTTTCATCGTCAATAAGAAAGTCAGAGGGATACAGTAAACCTGAAGTGAAGCATCTGAATCTATTACTTGTGTCACAGGAATTGTTCAAAGCATAGAGAGTTGGAAGAGTCAGTCTTCTTGTACTTAAGTCGGCATTGTGCCTTTTGTATTTCATTCCGATGCAATTTCTGTGTTTCATCGTCCATAAGAAGGTCCGAGGGTTACAGTAAACCTCAAGTGAAGCATCGGAATAAAAAAGTAGTGTCACAGGAATGGTTCAAACATAGAGAGTAGGAAGAGTCAGTCTTCTTGTACATAAGTCGGCATTGTGCTTTTTCTATTTCATTCCGATGCGATTTCTGTGTCTCATCGTCAATAGGAAGGTCTAAGGGATACAGTAAACCTGAAGTGAAGCATCGGAAACTATAACTAGTGTCACAGGAATGGTTCAAAACATAGTCAGTAAGAAGCGTCAGTCTTTTTGTACTTAAGTCGGCATTGTGCCTTTTCTATTTAATTCCGATGCAATTTCTCTGTTTCATCGTCAATAAGAAGGTCCATGGGATACAGTAAACCTGGAGTGAAGAATCGGAATCTATAACTAGTGTCACAGGAATGGTTCAAAAATTAGACAGTAGGAAGAGTCAGTCTTCTTGTACACAAGTCGGCATTGTGCCTTTGGTATTTAATTCCGAAGCAATTTCTTTGTTTCATCGTCAATAAGAAGGGCAGAGGGATACAGTAAACCTAAAGTGAAGCTTCGGAATCTATAACTAGTGTCACAGGAACGGTTCAAAGCACAGTCAGTAAGAATAGCCAGTCTTCTTGTACGTATGTCGGCATTGTGCCTCTTGTATTTAATTTCGATGCAATTTCTGTGTTTGATCGTCAATAAGAAGGTCCAAGGGACACTGTAATCCTGGAATGAAGCATCGGTATCTGTAACTAGTGTCACAGGAATGGTTCAAAGCATAGACAGTAAGAAGAGTCAGTCTGCTTGTACTTAAGTCGTCATTGTGCCTTTTGTATTTAATTCCGTCGCAATTTCTGTGTTTCATCGTCAATAAGAAGGTCCGAGGGTTACAGTAAACCTCAAGTGAAGCATCGGAATAAAAAACTAGTGTCACAGGAATGGTTCAAAACATAGAGAGTAGGAAGAGTCAGTCTTCTTGTACATAAGTCGGCATTGTGCTTTTTCTATTTCATTCCGATGCGATTTCTGTGTCTCATCGTCAATAGGAAGGTCTAAGGGATACAGTAAACCTGAAGTGAAGCATCGGAAACTATAACTAGTGTCACAGGAATGGTTCAAAACATAGTCAGTAAGAAGCGTCAGTCTTTTTGTACTTAAGTCGGCATTGTGCCTTTTCTATTTAATTCCGATGCTATTTGTGTGTTTCATCGTCAATAAGAAAGTCAGAGGGATACAGTAAACCTGGAGTGAGGCATCTGAATCTATAACTAGTGTCACAGGAATGGTTCAAAACATAGAGAGTTGGAAGAGTCAGTCTTCTTGTACTTAAGCCGGCATTATACCTTTTGTATTTCATTCCGATGCAATTTCTGTGTTTCATCGTCTATAAGAAGGTCCGAGGGATACAGTAATCCTCAAATGAAGCATCGGAAAAAAAAACTAGTGTCACAGGAATGGTTCAAAACGTAGAGAGTAGGAAGAGCCAGTCTTCTTGTACTTTAGTCGGCATTGTGCTTTTTCCATTTCATTCCGATGCGATTTCTGTGTCTCATCGTCAATAGGAAGGTCTAAGGGATACAGTAAACCAGAAGTGAAGCATCGGAATCTATAACTAGTGTCACAGGAATGGTTCCAAAATAAGTCAGTAAGAAGCGTCAGTGTTTTTGTACTTAAGTCGGCATTGTGCATTTTCTATTTAATTCCGATGCAATTTCTGTGTTTCATCGTCAAAAAGAAGGGCCAAGGGATACAGTAAACCTGCAGGGAAGCATCGGAATCTATAACTAGTGTCACAGGAATGGTTCAAAACATAGACAGTAAGATGAGTCAGGCTTCTTGTACTTAAGTCGGCATTGTGCCTTTTGTATCTGATTCCTATGCAATTTCTGTGTTTCATCGCTAATAAGAAGGTCCAAGGGATACAGTAAACCTGAAGCATCAGAATCCATAACTAGTGTCACAGGAATGGTTCAAAACATAAACCGTAAGAAGAGTAAGTCTTCTTGTACTTAAGTGGGCATTGTGCCCTTTGTATTTAATTCCGATGCAATTTCTGTGTTTCATCGTCAATAAGAAGGTCCAAGGGATACAATAAACCTCAAGTGAAGCATCGAAATCTATAACTAGTATCACAGAAATGGTTCAAAACATAGACAGAAAGCAGAGTCAGTCTTCTTGTACTTTAGTCGGCATTGTGCCTTTTGTATTTAATTCCGATGCAATTTCTGAGTTTCATCGTCAATAAGAAGGTTCGAGGGATACAGTAAACCTGGAGTGAAGCATCGGAATCTGTTACTAGTGTCACAGGAATGGTTCAAAGCATAACCAGTAAGAAGAGTCAGTCTTCTTGTAGTTAAGTCGGCATTGTGCCTTTTCTATTTAATTCCGATGCAATTACTGTGTTTCATCGTCAATAAGAAGGTCCAAGGGATACAGTAAACCTAGAGCGAAGCATCGGAATCTATAACTAGTGTCGCAGGAATGGTTGAAAGCATAGACAGTAAGAAGAGTCAGTCTTCTTGTACTTAATTCGGCATTGTGCCTTTTTTATTACATCCGACGCAATTTCAGTGTTTCATCGTCTATAAGAACGTCAGAGGGATACAGTAAATCTGAAGTGAAGCACCGGAATCTATAACTAGTGTCACAGGAATGGTTCAAAACGTAGACAGTAAGAAGAGTCAGACTTCTTGTACTTAAGTGGGCATTGTGCCTTTTGTATCTAATTCCGATGTAATTTCTGTGTTTTATCGTCAATAAGAAGGTCAGAGGGATACAGTAAACGTGAAGTGAAGCATCGGAATCTATAGCTAGTGTCACAGGAATGGTTCAAATCATAGTCAGTAAGGAGAGTCACAGTCTTCTTGTACTTAAGTCGGCATTGTGCCTTTTGTATCTAATTCCGATGCAATTTCTGTGTTTCATCGTCAATATGAAGGTCCAAGGGATACAGTAAACCTGAAGTGAAGCATCAGAATCTATAACTAGTGTCACAGGAATGGTTCAAACATAGACAGTAAGATGAGTCAGTCTTCATGTACTTAAGTCACCATTGTGCCTCATGTATTTAATTCCGATGCAATTTTTGTGTTTCATCGTCAATAAGAAGGTCCAAGGGATACAGTAAACATGAAGTGAAGCATCGGAATCTATAACTAGTGTCACAGGTATAGTTCAAAACATAGACAGTAGGAAGAGTCTGTCTTCTTGTACTTAGGTCGGTATTGTGCCTTTTCTATTTAATTCCGGTGCTATTTCTGTGTTTCATCGTCAATAAGAAAGTCAGAGGGATACAGTAAACCTGAAGGGAAGCATCTGAACCTATAACTTGTGTCACAGGAATTGTTCAAAGCATAGAGAGTTGGAAGAGTCAGTCTTCTTTTACTTAAGTCGGCATTGTGCCTTTTCTATTTCATTCCGATGCGATATCTGTGTCTCATCGTCAATAGGAAGGTCTAAGGGATACAGTAAACCTGAAGTGAAGCATCGGAAACTATAACTAGTGTCACAGGAATGGTTCAAAACATAGTCAGTAAGAAGCGTCAGTCTTTTTGTACTTAAGTCGGCATTGTGCCTTTTCTATTTAATTCCGATGCAATTTCTGTGTTTCATCGTCAAAAAGAAGGGCTAAGGGATACAGTGAACCAGAAGTGAGGCATCAGAATCTATAACTAGTGTCACAGGAATGGTTCAAAGCATAAACAGTAAGACGAGTCAGTTTTCTTGTACTTAAGTCGGCATTGTGCCTTTTGTATTTGATTCCTAAGCAATTTCTGTGTTTCATCGCTAATAAGAAGGTCCAAGGGATACAGTAAACCTGAAGTGAAGCATCAGAATCTATAACTAGTGTCACAGGAATTGTTCAAAACATAGTCCGTAAGAAGAGTCAGTCTTCTTGTACTTAAGCGGGCATTGTGCCCTTTGTATTTAATTCCGATGCAATTTCTGTGTTTCATCGTCAATAAGAAGGTCCAAGGGATACAATAAACCTGAAGTGAAACATGGAAATCTATAACTAGTATCACAGAAATGGTTCAAAACATATACAGAAAGCAGAGTCAGTCTTCTTGTACTTAAGTCGGCATTGTGCTTTCTGTATTTAATTCCGATGCAATTTCTTTGTTTCATCGTCAATTAGAAGGGCAGAGGGATACAGTAAACCTGAAGTGAAGCATCGGAATCTATTACTAATGTCACAGGAATGGTTCAAAACATAGACAGTAAGAAGAGTCAGTCTTCTTGTACTTAAATCGGCATTGTGCCTTTTCTTTTTAATTCCGATGCAATTTCTCTGTTTCATCACCAATAAGAAGTCCATGGGATACAGTGAACCTGGAGTGAAGAATCGGAATCTATAACTAGTGTCACAGGAATGGTTCAAAACATAGACAGTAGGAAGAGTCAGTCTTCTTGTACATAAGTCGGCATTGTGCCTTTTGTATTTAATTCCGATGCAATTTCTTTGTTTCATCTTCAATAAGAAGAGCAGAGGGATACAGTAAACCTAAAGTGAAGCATCGGAATCTATAACTAGTGTCACAGGAACGGTTCAAAGCACAGTCGGTAAGAAGAGCCAGTCTTCTTGTACTTAAGTCGGCATTGTGCCTCTTGTATTTAATTCCGATGCAATTTCTGTGTTTGATCGTCAATAAGAAGGTCCAAGGGAGACTGTAAACCTGGAGTGAAGCATCGGTATCTGTAACTAGTGTCACAGGAATGGTTCGAAACATAGACAGTAAGAAGAGTCAGTCTGCTTGTACTTAAGTAGGCATTGTGCCTTTTGTATCTAATTCCGACGCAATTTCTGTGTTTCATCGTCAATAAGAACGTCAGAGGGATACAGTAAATCTGAAGTGAAGCATCGGAATCTATAACTAGTGTCACATGAATGGTTCAAAGCATAGACAGTAAGAAGAGACAGTCTTCTTGTACTTAAGTCGGCATTGTGCCTTTTGTATTTAATTCCGATGTAATGTCTGTGATTAATCGTCAATAATAAGGTCAGAGGGATACAGTAAACGTGAAGTGAAGCATCGGAATCTATAACTAGTGTCACAGGAATGGTTCAAAAATAAGTCAGTAAGAAGCGTCAGTGTTTTTGTACTTAAGTCGGCATTGTGCCTTTTCTATTTAATTCCGATGCAATTTCTGTGTTTCATCGTCAAAAAGAAGGCCAAAGGAATACAGTAAACCTGAAGTGAGGCATCGGAATCTATAACTAGTGTCACAGGAATGGTTCAAAACATAGTCAGTAAGAAGCGTCAGTCTTTTTGTACTTAAGTCGGCATTGTGCCTTTTCTATATAATTCCGATTCAATTTCTGTGTTTCATCGTCAAAAAGAAGGGTCAAGGGATACAGTGAACCAGAAGTGAGGCATCAGAATCTATAACTAGTGTCACTTGAATGGTTCAAAGCATAGACAGTAAGACGAGTCAGTCTTCTTGTACTTAAGTCGGCATTGTGCCTTTAGTGTTTGATTCCTAAGCAATTTCTGTGTTTCATCGCTAATAAGAAGGTCCAAGGGATACAGTAAACCTGAAGTGAAGCATCAGAATCTATAACTAGTGTCACAGGAATGGTTCAAAACATAGTCCGTAAGAAGAGTCAGTCTTCTTGTACTTAAGCGGGTATTGTGCATTTTGTATTTAATTCCGATGCAATTTCTGTGTTTCATCGTCAATAAGAAGGTCCAAGGGATACAATAAACCTGAAGTGAAGCATGGAAATCTATAACTAGTATCACAGAAATGGTTCAAAACATATACAGAAAGCAGAGTCAGTCTTCTTGTACTTAAGTCGGCATTGTGCTTTCTGTATTTAATTCCGATGCAATTTCTGTGTTTCATCGTCAGTTAGAAGGGCAGAGGGATACAGTAAACCTGACGTGAAGCATCGGAATCTATTACTAATGTCACAGGAATGGTTCAAAACATAGACAGTAAGAAGAGTCAGTCTTCTTGTACTTAAGTCGGCATTGTGCCTTTTCTATTTAATTCCGATGCAATTTCTCTCTTTCATCACAAATAAGAAGGTCCATGGGATACAGTGAACCTGGAGTGAAGAATCGGAATCTATAACTACTGTCACAGGAATGGTTCAAAATATAGACAGTAGGAAGAGTCAGTCTTCTTGTACATAAAACGGCATTGTGCCTTTTGTATTTAATTCCGACGCAATTTCTTTGTTTCATCTTCAATAAGAAGGGCAGAGGGATACAGTAAACCTAAAGTGAAGCATCGGAATCTATAACTAGTGTCACAGGAACGGTTCAAAGCACAGTCAGTAAGAAGAGCCAGTCTTCTTGTACTTAAGTCGGCATTGTGCCTCTTGTATTTAATTCCGATGCAATTTCTGTGTTTGTTCGTCAATAAGAAGGTCCAAGGGAGACTGTAAACCTGGAGTGAAGCATCGGTATCTGTAACTAGTGTCACAGGAATGGTTCGAAACATAGACAGTAAGAAGAGTCAGTCTGCTTGTACTTAAGTCGGCATTGTGCCTTTTGTATCTAATTCCGACGCTATTTCTGTGTTTCATCGTCAATAAGAACGTCAGAGGGATACAGTAAATCTGAAGTGAAGCATCGGAATCTATAACTAGTGTCACAGGAATGGTTCAAAGCATAGACATTAAGAAGAGACAGTCTTCTTGTACTTAAGTCAGCATTGTGCCTTTTGTATTTAATTCCGATGTAATGTCTGTGAGTAATCGTCAATAATAAGGTCAGAGG
This sequence comes from Schistocerca piceifrons, assembly GCF_021461385.2. NCBI lineage: Eukaryota > Metazoa > Arthropoda > Insecta > Orthoptera > Acrididae > Schistocerca > Schistocerca piceifrons. The sequence goes on along the minus strand of NW_025728460.1, from coordinate 103,239 downwards.
GATACAGTAAACGTGAAGTGAATAATCGGAATCTATAACTAGTGTCACAGGAATGGTTCAAAACATAGACAGTAAGATGAGACAGTCTTCTTGCACTTAAGTCGGCATTGTGCCTTTTGTATTTAATTTCAATGCAATTTCTGTGTTTCAACGCCAAAAAGAAGGTCCAAGGGATACAGTAAACCTGAAGTGAAGCATCAGCATCTATAACTAGTGTCACAGGAATGGTTCAAAGCATAGTCAGTAAGAAGAGGCAGTCTTCTTGTACTTTAGTCGGCATTGTGCCTTTTGTATTTAATTCCGATGCAATTTCTGAGTTTCATCGTCAATAAGAAGGTTCGAGGGATACAGTAAACCTGGAGTGAAGCATCGGAATCTGTTACTAGTGTCACAGGAATGGTTCAAAACATAGACAGTAAGAAGAGTCAGTCTTCTTGTAGTTAAGTCGGCATTGTGCCTTTTCTATTTAATTCCGATGCAATTACTGTGTTTCATCGTCAATAAGAAGGTCCAAGGGATACAGTAAACCTGAAGTGAAGCATCTGAATCTATAACTTGTGTCACAGGAATTGTTCAAAACATAGAGAGTTGGAAGAGTCAGTCTTCTTTTACTTAAGTCGGCATTGTGCCTTTTGTATTTCATTCCGATGCAATTTCTGTGTTTCATCGTCCATAAGAAGGCCCGAGGGTTACAGTAAACCTCAAGTGAAGCATCGGAATAAGAAACTAGTGTCACAGGAATGGTTCAAAACGTAGAGAGTAGGAAGAGCAGGTCTTCTTGTACTTAAGTCGGCATTGTGCTTTTTCCATTTCATTCCGATGCGATTTCTGTGTCACATCGTCAATAGGAAGGTCTAAGGGATACAGTAAACCTAAAGTGAAGCATCGGAATCTATAACTAGTGTCACAGGAATGGTTCAAAAATTAGTCAGTAAGAAGCGTCAGTCTGTTTGTACTTAAGTCGGCATTGTGCCCTTTCTATTTAATTCCGATGCAATTTCTGTGTTTCATCGTCAATAAGAAGGTCCAAGGGATACAGTGAACAAGAAGTGAAGCATCGGAATCTATAACTAGTGTCACAGGAATGGTTCAAAGCATAGTCAGTAAGAAGAGGCAGTCTTCTTGTACTTAAGTCGGCATTGTGCCTTTTGTATTTAATTCCGATGCAATTTCTGAGTTTCATCGTCAATAAGAAGGTCCGAGGGATACAATAAACCTGAAGTGAAGCATCGAAATCTATAACTAGTATCACAGAAATGGTTCAAAACATAGACAGAAAGCAGAGTCAGTCTTCTTGTACTTAAGTCGGCATTGTGCTTTTTGTATTTAATTCCGATGCAATTTCTGTGTTTCGTCGTCAATAAGAACGGCAGAGGGATACAGTAAACCTGAAGTGAAGCATCGGAATCTATATCTAGTGTCACAGGAATGGTTCAAAACATAGACAGTAAGAAGAGTCAGTCTTCTTGTACTTAAGTCGGCATTGTGCCTTTTGTATTTAATTCCGACGCAATTTCTGTGTTTCATCGTCAATAAGAACGTCAGAGGGATACAGTAAATCTGAAGTGAAGCATCGGAATCTATAACTAGTGTCACAGGAATGGTTCAAAACATAGTCCGTAACAAGAGTCAGTCTTCTTGTACTTAAGTGGGCATTGTGCCCTTTGTATTTAATTCCGATGCAATTTCTGTCTTTCATCGTCAATAAGAAGGTCCAAGGGAAGCAGTAAACTTGGAGTGAAGCATCGGATCAGTAACTAGTGTCACAGGAATGGTTCAAAACATAGACAGTAAGAAGAGTCAGTCCTCTTGTACTTATGTCGGCATTGTGCTTTTGTATTTAATTCCGACGCAATTTCTGTGTTTCATCGTCAATAAGAACGTCAGAGGGATACAGTAAATCTGAAGTGAAGCTTCGGAATCTATAACTAGTGTCACAGGAATGGTTCAAAACATAGACAGTAAGAAGAGTCAGTCTTCTTGTACTTAAGTCGGCATTGTGCCTTTTGTATTTAATTCCGATGTAATTTCTGTGTTTAATCGTCAATAAGAAGGTCAGAGGGATACAGTAAACGTGAAGTGAAGCATCGGAATCTATAAATAGTGTCACAGGAATGGTTCAAAACATAGTCAGTAAGAAGAGTCACAGTCTTCTTGTACTTAAGTCGGCATTGTGCCTTTTGTATTTAATTCCGATGCAAATTCTGTGTTTCATCGTCAATATGAAGGTCCAAGGGATACAGTAAACCTGGAGTGAAGCATCGGAATCTATAACTAGTGTCAAAGGAATGGTTCAAAACATAGACAGTACGATGAGTCAGTCTTCTTGTACTTAAATCGGTATTGTGCCTTTTGTATTTAAGTTCGATGCAATTTCTGTGTTTCAAAGTCAATAAGAAGGTCCAAGGGATACAGTAAACCTGAGCTGAAGCATCAGCATCTATAACTAGTGTCACAGGAATGGTTCAAAGCATAGACAGTAAGATGAGTCAGTCTTCATGTACTTATGTCGCCATTGTTACTTTGTATTTAATTCCGATGCAATTTGTCTGTTTCATCGTCAATAAGAAGGTCCAAGGGATACAGTAAACCTCAAGTGAAGCATCGGAATAAAAAACTAGTGTCACAGGAATGGTTCAAAACGTAGAGAGTAGGAAGAGTCAGTCTTCTTGTACTTAAGTCGGCATTTTGCTTTTTCTATTTCATTCCGATGCGATTTCTGTGTCTCATCGTCAATAGGAAGGTCTAAGTGATACAGTAAAGCTGAAGTGAAGCATCGGAATCTATAACTAGTGTCACAGGAATGGTTCAAAACATAGTCAGTAAGAAGCGTCAGTCTTTTTGTACTTAAGTCGGCATTCTGCCTTTTCTATTTAATTCCGATGCAATTTCTGTGTTTTATCGTCAAAACGAAGGGCCAAGGGATACAGTAAACCTGCACGAAAGCATCGGAATCTATAACTAGTGTCACAGGAATGGTTCAAATCATAGACAGTAAGATGAGTCAGTCTTCTTGTACTCAAGTCGGCGTTGTGCCTTTTGTCTTTGATTCCTATGCAATTTCTGTGTTTCATCGCTAATAAGAGGGTCCAAGGGATACTGTAAACCTGAAGTGAAGCATCAGAATCTATAACTAGTATCACAGGAATGGTTCAAAACATAGTCCGTAAGAAGAGTCAGTCTTCTTGTACTTAAGTCGGCATTGTGCCTCTTGTATTTAATTCCGATGCAATTTCTGTGTTTGATCGTCAATAAGAAGGTCCAAGGGAGACTGTAAACCTGGAGTGAAGCATCGGTATCTGTAACTAGTGTCACAGGAATGGTTCGAAACATAGACAGTAAGAAGAGTCAGTCTGCTTGTACTTAAGTCGGCATTGTGCCTTTTGTATCTAATTCCGACGCAATTTCTGTGTTTCATCGTCAATAAGAACGTCAGAGGGATACAGTAAATCTGAAGTGAAGCATCGGAATCTATAACTAGTGTCACAGCAATGGTTCAAAGCATAGACAGTAAGAGGAGACAGTCTTCTTGTACTTAAGTCGGCATTGTGCCTTTTGTATTTAATTCCGATGTAATGTCTGTGATTAATCGTCAATAATAAGGTCAGAGGGATACAGTAAACGCGAAGTGAAGCATCGGAATCTATAACTAGTGTCACAGGAATGGTTCAAAAATAAGTCAGTAAGAAGCGTCAGTGTTTTTGTACTTAAGTCGGCATTGTGCCTTTTCTATTTAATTCCGATGCAATTTCTGTGTTTCATCGTCAAAAAGAAGGGCCAAGGGATACAGTAAACCTGCAGGGAAGCATCGGAATCTATAACTAGTGTCACAGGAATGGTTCAAAACATAGACAGTAAGATGAGTCAGGCTTCTTGTACTAAAGTCGGCATTGTGCCTTTGTATTTGATTCCTATGCAATTTCTGTGTTTCATCGCTAATAAGAAGGTCCAAGGGATACAGTAAACCTGAAGCATCAGAATCTATAACTAGTGTCACAGGAATGGTTCAAAACATAAACCGTAAGAAGAGTCAGGCTTCTTGTACTTAAGTGGGCATTGTGCCCTTTGTATTTAATTCCGATGCAATTTCTGTGTTTCATCGTCCATAAGAAGGTCCGAGGGTTACAGTGAACCTCAAGTGAAGCATCGGAATAAAAAACTAGTGTCACAGGAATGGTTCAAAACATAGAGAGTAGTGAGAGTCAGTCTTCTTGTACATAAGTCGGCATTGTGCTTTTTCTATTTCATTCCGATGCGATATCTGTGTCTCATCGTCAATAGGAATGTCTAAGGGATACAGTAAACCTGAAGTGAAGCATCGGAAACTATAACTAGTGTCACAGGAATGGTTCAAAACATAGTCAGTAAGAAGCGTCAGTCTTTTTGTACTTAAGTCGGCATTGTGCCTTTTCTATTTAATTCCGATGCAATTTCTGTGTTACATTGTCAAAAAGAAGGGTCAAGGGATACAGTGAACCAGAAGTGAGGCATCAGAATCTATAACTAGTGTCACAAGAATGGTTCAAAGCATAGACAGTAAGACGAGTCAGTCTTCTTGTACTTAAGTCGGCATTGTGCCTTTAGTATTTGATTCCTAAGCAATTTCTGTGTTTCATCGCTAATAAGAAGGTCCAAGGGATACAGTAAACCTGAAGTGAAGCATCAGAATCTATAACTAGTGTCACAGGAATGTTTCAAAACATAGTCCGTAAGAAGAGTCAGTCTTCTTGTACTTAAGCGGGCATTGTGCATTTTGTATTTAATTCCGATGCAATTTCTGTGTTTCATCGTCAATAAGAAGGTCCAAGGGATACAATAGACCTGAAGTGAAGCATGGAAATCTATAACTAGTATCACAGAAATGGTTCAAAACATATACAGAAAGCAGAGTCAGTCTTCTTGTACTTAAGTCGGCATTGTGCTTTCTGTATTTAATTCCGATGCAATTTCTGTGTTTCATCGTCAGTTAGAAGGGCAGAGGGATACAGTAAACCTGAAGTGAAGCATCGTAATCTATTACTAATGTCACAGGAATGGTTCAAAACATAGACAGTAAGAAGAGTCAGTCTTCTTGTACTTAAGTCGGCATTGTGCCTTTTCTATTTAATTCCGATGCAATTTCTCTCTTTCATCACCAATAAGAAGGTCCATGGGATACAGTGAACCTGGAGTGAAGAATCGGAATCTATAACTAGTGTCACAGGAATGGTTCAAAACATAGACAGTAGGAAGAGTCAGTCTTCTTGTACATAAGTCGGCATTGTGCCTTTTGTATTTAATTCCGACGCAATTTCTTTGTTTCATCTTCAATAAGAAGGGAAGAGGGATACAGTAAACCTAAAGTGAAGCATCGGAATCTATAACTAGTGTCACAGGAACGGTTCAAAGCACAGTCAGTAAGAAGAGCCAGTCTTCTTGTACTTAAGCCGGCATTGTGACTCTTGTATTTAATTGCGATGCAATTTCTGTGTTTGTTCGTCAATAAGAAGGTCCAAGGGAGACTGTAAACCTGGAGTGAAGCATCGGTATCTGTAACTAGTGTCACAGGAATGGTTCGAAACATAAACAGTAAGAAGAGTCAGTCTGCTTGTACTTAAGTCGGCATTGTGCCTTTTGTATCTAATTCCGACGCTATTTCTGTGTTTCATCGTCAATAAGAACGTCAGAGGGATACAGAAAATCTGAAGTGAAGCATCGGAATCTATAACTAGTGTCACAGGAATGGTTCAAAGCATAGACAGTAAGAAGAGACATTCTTCTTGTACTTAAGTCGGCATTGTGCCTTTTGTATTTAATTCCGATGTAATGTCTGTGATTAATCGTCAATAATAAGGTCAGAGGGATACAGTGAACGTGAAGTGAAGCATCGGAATCTATAACTAGTGTCACAGGAATGGTTCAAAACATAGACAGTAAGATGATTCAGTCTTCTTGCACTTAAGTCGGCATTGTGCCTTTTGTATTTAATTTCAATGCAATTTCTGTGTTTCAACGCCAAAAAGAAGGTCCAAGGGATACAGTAAACCTGAAGTGAAGCATCAGCATCTATAACTAGTGTCACAGGAATGGTTCAAAACATAGACAGTAAGATGAGTCAGTCTTCATGTACTTATGTCGCCATTGTGACTTTGTATTTAATTCCGATGCAATTTGTGTGTTTTATCGTCAATAAGAAGGTCCAAGGGATACAGTAAACCTGAAGTGAAGCAACGGAATCTATAATTAGTGTCACAGGAATGGTTCAAAACATAGACAGTAGGAAGAGTCAGTCTTCTTGTGCTTAGGTCGGTATTGTGCCTTTTCTATTTAATTACGATGCTATTTCTGTGTTACATCGTCAATAAGAAAGTCAGATGGATACAGTAAACATGGAGTGAAGCATCTGAATCTATAACTAGTGTCACAGGAATGGTTCAAAACATAGAGAGTTGGAAGAGTCAGTCTTCTTGTACTTAAGCCGGCATTATGCCTTTTGTATTTCATTCCGATGCAATTTCTGTGTTTCAACGTCCATAAGAAGGTCCGAGGGATACAGTAAACCTCAAGTGAAGCATCGGAATAAAACACTAGTGTCACAGGAATGGTTCAAAACGTAGAGAGTAGGAAGAGCCAGTCTTCTTGTACTTAAGTCGGCATTGTGCTTTTTCCATTTCATTCCGATGCGATTTCTGTGTCTCATCGTCAATAGGAAGGTCTAAGGGATACAGTAAACCTAAAGTGAAGCATCGGATCTATAACTAGTGTCACAGGAATGGTTCAAAATTAGTCAGTAAGAAGCGTCAGTCTTTTTGTACTTAAGTCGGCATTGTGCCCTTTCTATTTAATTCCGATGCAATTTCTGTGTTTCATCGTCAATAAGACGGTCCAAGGGATACAGTGAACAAGAAGTGAAGCATCGGAATCTATAACTAGTGTCACAGGAATGGTTCAAAGCATAGTCAGTAAGAAGAGGCAGTCTTGTTGTACTTAAGTCGGCATTGTGCCTTTTGTATTTAATTCCGATGCAATTTCTGAGTTTCATCGTCAATAAGAAGGTCCGAGGGATACAATAAACCTGAAGTGAAGCATCGAAATCTATAACTAGTATCACAGAAATGGTTCATAACATAGACGGAAAGCAGAGTCAGTCTTCTTGTACTTAAGTCGGCATTGTGCTTTTTGTATCTAATTCCGATGCAATTTCGTGTTTCATCGTCAATAAGAAGGTCCAAGGGAAACAGTAAACTTGGAGTGAAGCATCGGATCAGTAACTAGTGTCACAGGAATGGTTCAAAACATAGACAGTAAGAAGAGTCAGTCCTCTTGTACTTATGTCGGCATTGTGCCTTTTGTATTTAATTCCGACGCAATTTCTGTGTTTCATCGTCAATAAGAACGGCAGAGGGATACAGTAAACCTGAAGTGAAGCATCGGAATCTATAACTAGTGTCACAGGAATGGTTCAAAACATAGACAGTGAGAAGAGTCAGTCTTCTTGTACTTAAGTCGGCATTGTGCCTTTTGTATTTAATTCCGACGCAATTTCTGTGTTTCATCGTCAATAAGAACGTCAGAGGGATACAGTAAATCTGAAGTGAAGCATCGGAATCTATAACTAGTGTCACAGGAATGGTTCAAAACATAGTCCGTAACATGAGTCAGTCTTCTTGTACTTAAGTGGGCATTGTGCCCTTTGTATTTAATTCCGATGCAATTTCTGTGTTTCATCGTCAATAAGAAGGTCCAAGGGAAACAGTAAACTTGGAGTGAAGCATCGGATCAGTAACTAGTGTCACAGGAATGGTTCAAAACATAGACAGTAAGAAGAGTCAGTCCTCTTGTACTTATGTCGGCATTGTGCCTCTTGTATTTAATTCCGACGCAATTTCTGTGTTTCATCGTCAATAAGAACGTCAGAGGGATACAGTAAATCTGAAGTGAAGCTTCGGAATCTATAACTAGTGTCACAGGAATGGTTCAAAACATAGACAATAAGAAGAGTCAGTCGTCTTGTACTTAAGTCGGCATTGTGCCTTTTGTATTTAATTCCGATGTAATTTCTGTGTTTAATCGTCAATAAGAAGGTCAGAGGGATACAGTAAACGTGAAGTGAAGCATCGAAATCTATAAATAGTGTCAAAGGAATGGTTCAAAACATAGACAGTAAGATGAGTCAGTCTTCATGTACTTATGTCGCCATTGTTACTTTGTATTTAATTCCGATGCAATTTGTCTGTCTCATCGTCAATAAGAAGGTCCAAGGGATACAGTAAACCTCAAGTGAAGCATCGGAATAAAAAACTAGTGTCACAGGAATGGTTCAAAACGTAGAGAGTAGGAAGAGTCAGTCTTCTTGTACTTAAGTGGGCATTGTGCCCTTTGTATTTAATTCCGATGCAATTTCTCTGTATCATCGTCAATAAGAAGGTCCAAGGGATACAATAAACCTGAAGTGAAGCATCGAAATCCATAAATAGTATCACAGAAATGGTTCAAAACATAGACAGAAAGCAGAGTCAGTCTTCCTGTACTAAATTCGGCATTGTGCTTTTTGTATTTATTTCCGATGCAATTTCTGTGTTTCATCGTCAATAAGAAGGGCAGAGGGATAAAGTAAACCTGAAGTGAAGCGTCGGAATCTATAACTAGTGTCACAGGAATGGTTCAAATCATAGACAGTAGGAGGAATCTGTCTTCTTGTACTTAAGTCGGCAGAGTGCCTTTTCTATTTAATTGCGATGCAATTTCTGTGTTTCATCGTCAACACGAAGGTCCAAGGGATACAGTGAACCAGAAGTGAAGCATCGGAATCTATAACTAGTGTCACAGGAATGGTTCAAAACATAGACAGTAAGAAGAGTCAGTATTCTTGTACTTAAGTCGGCATTGTGCCTTTTGTATTTAATTCCGATGCAATTTCTGTGTTTCATCGTCAATAAGATGGGCAGAGGGATACAGGAAACCTGAAGTGAAGCATGGGAATCCATAACTAGTGTCACAGGAATGGTTCAAAACATAAACAGTAAGAAGAGTCAGTCTTCTTGTACTTAAGTCGGCATTGTGCCTTTTGTATTTAATTCCGATGTAATTTCTGTGTTTAATCGTCAATAAGAAGGTCAGAGGGATACAGCAAACGTGAAGTGAAGCATCGGAATCTATAAATAGTGTCACAGAAATGGTTCAAAACATAGTCAGTAAGAAGAGTCACAGTCTTCTTGTACTTAAGTCGGCATTGTGCCTTTTGTAATTAATTCTGATGCAAATTCTGTGTTTCATCGTCAATCTGAAGGTCCAAGGGATACAGTAAACCTGGAGTGAAGCATCGGAATCTATAACTAGTGTCAAAGGAATGGTTCAAAACATAGACAGTAAGATGAGTCAGTCTTCATGAACTTAAGTCGGCATTGTGCCTTTTGTATTTAATTTCGATGCAATTTCTGTGTTTCAACGCCAATAAGAATGTCCAAGGGATACAGTAAACCTGAAGTGAAGCAACAGCATCTATAACTAGTGTCACTGGAATGGTTCAAAACATAGACAGTAAGATGAATCAGTCTTCATGTACTTATGTCGCCATTGTGACTTTGTATTTAATTCCGATGCAATTTGTGTGTTTCATCGTCAATAAGAAGGTCCAAGGGATACAGAAAACCTGAAGTGAAGCATCGGAATCTATAACTAGTGTCACAGGAAAGGTTCAAAACAGAGACAGTAGGAAGAGTCAGTCTTCTTGTTCTTAGGTCGCTATTGTGCCTTTTCTATTTAATTCCGATGCTATTTCTGTGTTTCATCGTCAATAAGAAAGTCAGAGGGATACAGTAAACCTGAAGTGAAGCATCTGAATCTATAACTAGTGTCACAGGACTGGTTCAAAACATAGAGAGTTGGAGGAGTCAGTCTTCTTATACTTAAGTCGGCATTGTGACTTTGTATTTAATTCCGATGCAATTTGTGTGTTTCATCGTCAATAAGAAGGTCCAAGGGATACAGAAAACCTGAAGCGAAGCATCGGAATCTATAACTAGTGTCACAGGAAAGGTTCAAAGCAGAGACAGTAGGAAGAGTCAGTCTTCTTGTTCTTAGGTCGCTATTGTGCTTTTTGTATTTAATTCCGATGCAATTTCTGTGTTTCATCGTCAATTAGAAGGGCAGAGGGATACAGTAAACCTGAAGTGAAGCATCGGAATCTATAACTAGTGTCACAGGAATGGTTCAAAACATAGACAGTAAGAAGAGTCAGTCTTCTTGTACTTAAGTCGGCATTGTGCCTTTTCTATTTAATTCCGATGCAATTTCTCTGTTTCATCGTCAATAAGAAGGTCCATGGGATACAGTAAACCTGGAGTGAAGAATCGGAATCTATAACTAGTGTCACAGGAATGGTTCAAAACATAGACTGTAGGAAGAGTCAGTCTTCTTGTACATAAGTCGGCATTATGCCTTTTGTATTTAATTCCGACGCAATTTCTTTGTTTCATCGTCAATAAGAAGGGCAGAGGGATACAGTAAACCTAAAGTGAAACTTCGGAATCTATAAATAGTGTCACAGGAACGGTTCAAGGCACAGTCAGTAAGAAGAGCCAGTCTTCTTGTACTTAAGTCGGCATTGTGCCTCTTGTATTTAATTCCGATGCAATTTCTGTGTTTGATCGTCAATAAGAAGGTCCAAGGGACACTGTAAACCTGGAGTGAAGCGTCGGTATCTGTAACTAGTGTCACAGGAATGGTTCAAAACATAGACAGTAAGAAGAGTCAGTCTGCTTGTACTTATGTCGGCATTGTGCCTTTTGTATTTAATTCCGACGCAATTTCTGTGTTTCATCGTCAATAAGAACGTCAGAGGGATATAGTAAATCTGAAGTGAAGCATCGGAATCTATAACTAGTGTCACAGGAATGGTTCAAAACATAGACAGTAAGAAGAGTCAGTCTTCTTGTACTTAAGTCGGCATTGTGCCTTTCTATTTCATTCCGATGCAATTTCTCTGTTTCATCGTCAATAAGAAGGTCCATGGGATACAGTAAACCTGGAGTGAAGAATCGGAATCTGTAACTAGTGTCACAGGAATGATTCAAAACAGAGACAGTAGGAAGAGTCAGTCTTCTTGTACTGAAGTCGGCATTGTGCCTTTTGTATTTATTTCCGATGTAATTTCTGTGTTTCGTCGTCAATAATAAGGTCAGAGGGATACAGTAAACGTGAAGTGAAGCATCGGAATCTATAACTAGTGTCGCAGGAATGGTTCAAAACTTAGTCAGTAGGAATAGTCACAGTCTTCTTGTACTTAAGTCGGCATTGTGCCTTTTGTATTTAATTCCGATGCAATTTCTATGTTTCAACGTCAATATGAAGGTCCAAGGGATACTGTAAACCTGGAGTGAAGCATCGGAATCTATAACTAGTGTCACTGGAGTGGTTCAAAACATAGACAGTAAGAAGAGTCAGTCTTCACGTACTTATGTCGCCATTGTGGCTTTGTATTTAATTCCGATCCAATTTGTGTGTTTTATCGTCAATAAGAAGGTCCAAGGGATACAGTAAACCTGAAGTGAAGCATCAGAACATATAACTAGTGTCACAGGAATGGTTCAAAACATAGACAGTAGGAAGAGTCAGTCTTCTTGTACTTAGGTCGGTATTGTGCCTTTTCTATTTAATTCCGATGCTATTTCTGTGTTTCATCGTCAATAAGAAAGTCAGAGGGATACAGTAAACCTGGAGTGAAGCATCTGAATCTATAACTAGTGTCACAGGAATGGTTCAAAACATAGAGAGTTGGAAGAGTCAGTCTTCTTGTACTTAAGCCGGCATTATGACTTTTGTATTTCATTCCGATGCAATTTCTGTGTTTCATCGTCCATAAGAAGGTCCGAGGGATACAGTAAACCTCAAGTGAAGCATCGGAATAAAAAACTAGTGTCACAGCAATGGTTCAAAACGTAGAGAGTAGGAAGAGCCAGTCTTCTTGTACTTTAGTCGGCATTGTGCTTTTTCCATTTCATTCCGATGCGATTTCTGTGTCTCATCGTCAATAGGAAGGTCTAAGGGATACAGTAAACCTGAAGTGAAGCATCGGAATCTATAACTAGTGTCACAGGAATGGTTCAAAAATAAGTCAGTAAGAAGCGTCAGTGTTTTTGTACTTAAGTCGGCATTGTGCCTTTTCTATTTAATTCCGATGCAATTTCTGTGTTTCATCGTCAAAAAGAAGGGCCAAGGGATACAGTAAACTTGCAGGGAAGCATCGGAATCTATAACTAGTGTCACAGGAATGGTTCAAATCATAGACAGTAAGATGAGTCAGGCTTCTTGTACTTAAGTCGGCATTGTGCCTTTTGTATTTGATTCCTATGCAATTTCTGTGTTTCATCGCTAATAAGAAGCCCCAAGGGATATAGTAAACCTGAAGTGAAGCATCAGAATCTATAACTAGTGTCACAGGAATGGTTCAAAACATAACCCGTAAGAAGAGTCAGTCTTCTTGTACTTAAGTGGGCATTGTGCCCTTTGTATTTAATTCCGATGCAATATTTGTGTTTCATCGTCAATAAGAAGGTCCAAGGGATACAGTGAACCAGAAGTGAAGCATCAGAATCTATAACTAGTGTCACAGGAATGGTTCAAAGCATAGTCAGTAAGAAGAGGCAGTCTTCTGGTACTTAAGTCGGCATTGTGCCTTTTGTATTTGATTCCTATGCAATTTCTGTGTTTCATCGCTAATAAGAAGGCCAAGGGATACAATAAACCTGACGTAAAGCATCGAAATCTATAACTAGTGTCACAGAAATGGTTCACAACATAGACAGAATGCAGAGCCAGTCTTCTTGTACTTAAGTCGGCATTGTGCTTTTTGTATTTAATTCCGATGCAATTTCTGTGTTTCATCGTCAATAAAAAGGGCAGAGGGATACAGTAAACCTGAAGTGAAGCATCGGAATCTATAACTAGTGTCACCGGAATGGTTCAAAACATAGACAGGAGGAAGAATCAGTCTTCTTGTACTTAAGTCTGCATTGTGCCTTTTCTATTTAATTCCGATGCAATTTCTGTGTTTCATCGTCAATAAGAAGGTCCAAGGGATACAGTGAACCAGAAGTGAAGCATCGGAATCTATAACTAGTGTCACAGGAATGTTTCAAAGCATAGTCAGAAAGAAGAGGCAGTCTTCTTGTACTTAAGTCGGCATTGTGCCTTTTGTATTTAATTCCGATGCAATTTCTGAGTTTCATCGTCATTAAGAAGGTCCGAGGCATACAGTAAACCTGGAGTGAAGCATCGGAATCTGTAACTAGTGTCACAGGAATGGTTCAAAACATAGACAGTAAGAAGAGTCAGTCTTCTTGTACTTAAGTCGGCATTGTGCCTTTTCTATTTAATTCCGATGCAATTTCTCTGTTTCATCGTCAATAAGAAGGTCCAAGGGATACAGTAAACCTGGAGTGAAGAATCGGAATCCATAACTAGCGTCGCAGGAATTATTCAAAACATAGACAGTAAGAAGAGTCAGTCTTCTTGTACTTAAGTCGGCATTGTGCCTTTTGTTTTTAATTCCGATGCAATTTCTGTGTTTCATCGTCAATAAAAAGGGCAGAGGGATACAGTAAACCTGAAGTGAAGCATCGGAATGTATAACTAGTGTCACAGGAATGGTTCAAAGCATAGACAGTAAGAAGAGTCAGTCTTCTTGTACTTAAGTCGGCATTGTGCATTTTGTATTTAATTCCGACGCAATTTCTGTGTTTCATCGTCAACAGGAAGGTCTAAGGGATACAGTAAACCTGAAGTGAAGCATCGGAAACTATAACTAGTGTCACAGGAATGGTTCAAAACATAGTCAGTAAGAAGCGTCAGTCTTTTTGTACTTAAGTCGGCATTGTGCCTTTTCTATTTAATTCCGATGCAATTTCTGTGTTTCATCGTCAAAAAGAAGGGCCAAGGGACAGAGTAAACCTGCAGGGAAGCATCGGAATCTATAACCAGTGTCACAGGAATGGTTCAAAGCATAGACAGTAAGACGAGTCAGTCTTCTTGTACTTAAGTCGGCATTGTGCCTTTTGTATTTGATTCCTAAGCAATTTCTGTGTTTCATCGTTAATAAGAAGGTCCAAGGGATACAGTAAACCTGAAGTGAAGCATCAGAATCTATAACTAGTGTCACAGGAATTGTTCAAAACATAGTCCGTAAGAAGAGTCAGTCTTCTTGTACTTAGCGGACATTGTGCATTTTGTATTTAATTCCGATGCAATTTCTGTGTTTCATCGTCAATAAGAAGGTCCAAGGGATACAATAAACCTGAAGTGAAGCTTGGAAATCTATAACTAGTATCACAGAAATGGTTCAAAACATATACAGGAAGCAGAGTCAGTCTTCTTGTACTTAAGTTGGCATTGTGACTCTTGTATTTAATTCCGATGCAATTTCTGTGTTTCATCGTCAATAAGAAGGTCCAAGGGAGCCTGTAAACCTGGAGTGAAGCATCGGTATCTGTAACTAGTGTCACAGGAATGGTTCAAAACATAGACAGTAAGAAGGGTCAGTCTGCTTGTACTTAAGTCGGCATTGTGCCTTTTGTATTTAATTCCGACGCAATTTCTGTGTTTCATCGTCAATAAGAACGTCAGAGGGATACAGTAAATCTGAAGTGAAGCATCGGAATCTATAACTAGTGTCACAGGAATGGTTCAAAGCATAGACAGTAAGAAGAGGCAGTCTTCTTGTACTTAAGTCAGCATTGTGCTTTTGTATTTAATTCCGATGTAATTTCTGTGATTAATCGTCAAAAATAAGATCAGAGGGATACAGTAAACGTGAAGTGAACCATCGGAATCTATAACTAGTGTAACAGGAATGGTTCAAAACATAGTCAGTAAGAATAGTCACAGTCTTCTTGTACTTAAGTCGGCATTGTGCCTTTTGTATTTAATTCCGATGCAATTTCTGTGTTTCAACGCCAATAAGAAGGTCCAAGGGATACAGTAAACCTGAAGTGAAGCATCAGCATCTATAACTAGAGTCACAGGAATGGTTCAAAGCATAGACAGTAAGATGAGTCAGTCTTCATGTACTTATGTCGCCATTGTGACTTTGTATTTAATTCCGATGCAATTTGTGTGTTTTATCGTCAATAACAAGGTCCAAGGGATACAGTAAACCTGAAGTGAAGCATCGGAATCTATAACTAGTGTCACAGGAATGGTTCAAAGCATAGACAGTAGGAAGAGTCAGTCTTCTTGTACTTAGGTCGGTATTGTGCCTTTTCTATTTAATTACGATGCTATTTCTTTGTTTCATCGTCAATAAGAAAGTCAGAGGGATACAGTAAACCTGGAGTGAAGCATCTGAATCTATAGCTAGTGTCACAGGAATGGTTTAAAACATAGAGAGTAGGAAGAGTCAGTCTTCTTGTACTTAAGCCGGCATTATGCCTTTTGTATTTCATTCCGATGCAATTTCTGTGTTTCATCGTCCATAAGAAGGTCCGAGGGATACAGTAAACCTCAAGTGAAGCATAGGAAAAAAAAACTAGTGTCCCAGTAATGGTTCAAAACGTAGAGAGTAGGAAGAGCCAGTCTTCTTGTACTTAAGTCTGCATTGTGCTTTTTCCATTTCATTCCGATGCGATTTCTGTGTCTCATCGTCAATAGGAAGGTCTAAGGGATACAGTAAACCTGAAGTGAAGCATCGGAATCTATAACTAGTGTCACCGGAATGGTTCAAAACACAGACAGGAGGAAGAATCAGTCTTCTTGTACTTAAGTCTGCATTGTGCCTTTTCTATTTAATTCCGATGCAATTTCTGTGTTTCATCGTCAATAAGAAGGTCCAAGGGATACAGTGAACCAGAAGTGAAGCATCGGAATCTATAACTAGTGTCACAGGAATGTTTCAAAGCATAGTCAGTAGAAGAGGCAGTCTTCTTGTACTTAAGTCGGCATTGTGCCTTTTGTATTTAATTCCGATGCAATTTCTGAGTTTCATCGTCATTAAGAAGGTCCGAGGCATACAGTAAACCTGGAGTGAAGCATCGGAATCTGTAACTAGTGTCACAGGAATGGTTCAAAACATAGACAGTAAGAAGAGCCAGTCTTCTTGTACTTAAGTCGGCATTGTGCCTTTTCTATTTAATTCCGATGCAATTTCTCTGTTTCATCGTCAATAAGAAGGTCCAAGGGATACAGTAAACCTGGAGTGAAGAATCGGAATCCATAACTAGCGTCGCAGGAATGGTTCACAACATAGACAGTAAGAAGAGTCAGTCTTCTTGTACTTAAGTCGGCATTGTGCCTTTTGTATTTAATTCCGATGCAATTTCTGTGTTTCATCGTCAATAAGAAGGGCAGAGGGATACAGTAAACCTGAAGTGAAGCATCGGAATCTATAACTAGTGTCAAAGGAATGGTTCAAAACATAGACAGTAAGATGAGTCAGTCTTCTTGTACTTAAATCGGCATTGTGCCTTTTGTATTTAATTTCCATGCAATTTCTGTGTTTCAACGTCAATAAGAAGGTCCAAGGGATACAGTAAACCTGAGGTGAAGCATCAGCATCTATAACTAGTGTCACAGGAATGGTTCAAAACATAGACAGTAAGATGAGTCACTCTTCATGTACTTATGTCGCCATTGTTACTTTGTATTTAATTCCGATGCAATTTGTGTGTTTCATCGTCAATAAGAAGGTCCAAGGGATACAGTAAACCTCAAGTGAAGCATCGGAATAAAAAACTAGTGTAACAGGAATGGTTCAAAACGTAGAGAGCAGGAAGAGTCAGTCTTCTTGTACTTAAGTCGCATTGTGCTTTTTCTATTTCATTCCGATGCGATTTCTGTGTCTCATCGTCAATAGGAAGGTCTAAGGGATACAGTAAACCTGAAGTGAAGCATCTGAATCTATAACTAGTGTCACAGGAATGGTTCAAAACATAGTCAGTAAGAAGCGTCAGTCTTTTTGTACTTAAGTCGGCATTGTGCCATTTCTATTTAAATCCGATGCAATTTCTGTGTTTTATCGTCAAAACGAAGGGCCAAGGGATACAGTAAACCTGAAGTGAAGCATCGAAATCCATAACTAGTATCACAGAAATGGTTCAAAACATAGACAGAAAGCAGAGTCAGTCTTCCTGTACTTAATTCGGCATTGTGCTTTTTGTATTTATTTAGGATGCAATTTCTGTGTTTCATCGTCAATAAGAAGGGCAGAGGGATACAGTAAACCTGAAGTGAAGCATCGGAATCTATAACTAGTGTCACAGGAATGGTTCAAATCATAGACAGTAGGAGGAATCTGTCTTCTTGTACTTAAGACGGCATTGTGCCTTTTCTGTTTAATTCCGATGCAATTTCTGTGTTTCATAGTCAATAAGAATTAAAAGGGATACAGTGAACCAGAAGTGAAGCACCGGAATCTATAACTAGTGTCACAGGAATGGTTCAAAGCATAGTCAGTAAGTAGACCCACGCTTCTTGTACTTAAGTCGGCATTGTGCCTTTTGTATTTAATTCCGATGCAATTTCTGAGTTTCATCGTCAATAAGAAGGTCCGAGGGATACAGTAAACCTGGAGTGAAGCATCGGAATCTGTAACTAGTGTCACAGGAATGGTTCAAAACATAGACAGTAAGACGAGTCAGTCTTCTTGTACTTAAGTCGGCATTGTGCCTTTTCTATTTAATTCCGATGCAATTTTTCTGTTTCATCGTCAATAAGAAGGTCCGAGGGATACAGTAAACCTGGAGTGAAGATTCGGAATCTATAACTAGTGTCACAGGAATGGTTCAAAACATATACAGTAAGAAGAGTCAGTATTCTTGTACTTAAGTCGGCATTGTGCCTTTTGTATTTAATTCCGATGCAATTTCTGTGTTTCATCGTCAATAAGAAGGTCCGTGGGATACAGTAAACCTGGAGTGAAGCATCGGAATCTGTAACTAGTGTCACAGGAATGGTTCAAAGCACAGACAGTAAGAAGAGTCAGTCTTCTTGTACTTAAGTCGGCATTGTGCCTTTTCTATTTAATTCCGATGCAATTTCTCTGTTTCATCGTCAATAAGAAGGTCCAAGGGATACAGTAAACCTGGAGTGAAGATTCGGAAACTATAACTAGTGACACAGGAATGGTTCAAAACATAGCCAGTAAGAAGAGTCAGTATTCTTGTACTTAAGTCGGCATTGTGCCTTTTGTATTTAATTCCGATGCAATTTCTGTGTTTCATCGTCAATAAGAAGGGCAGAGGGATACAGAAAACCTGAAGTGAAGCATCGGAATCTATAACTAGTGTCACAGGAATGGTTCAAAACATACACAGTAGGAATAATCAGTCTTCTTGTACTTAATTCGGCATTGTGCCTTTTCTATTTAATTCAAATGCAATTTCTGTGTTTCATCGTTAATAAGAATGTCCAAGGGATACAGTGAACCTAAAGTGAAGCATCGGAATCTATAACTAGTGTCGCAGGAACGGTTCAAAGCACAGTCAGTAAGAAGAGCCAGTCTTCTTGTACTTAAGTCGACATTGTGCCTTTTGTATTTAGTTCCGACGCAATTTCTGTGTTTCATCGTCAATAAGAACGTCAGAGGGATACAGTAAATCTGAAGTGAAGCATCAGAATCCATAACTAGTGTCACAGGAATGGTTCAAAACATAGACAGTAGGAAGAGTCAGTCTTCTTGTTCTTAGGTCGGTATTGTGCCTTTTCTATTTAATTCCGATGCTATTTCTGTGTTTCATCGTCAATAAGAAAGTCAGAGGGATACAGTAAACATGAAGTGAAGCATCTGAATCTATAACTAGTGTCACAGGAATGGTTCAAAACATAGAGAGTTGGAAGAGTCAGTCTTCTTATACTTAAGTCGGCATTGTGCCTTTTGTATTTCATCCGATGCAATTTCTGTGTTTCATCGTCCATAAGAAGGTCCGAGGGATACAGTAAACCTCAAAAGAAGCAGCGGAATAAAAAACTAGTGTCACAGGAATGGTTCAAAACATAGGGAGTAGGAAGAGTCAGTCTTCTTGTACTTAAGTCGGCATTGTGCTTTTTCTATTTCTTCTGATGCGATTTCTGTGCCTCATCGTCAATAGGATGGTCTAAGGGATACAGTAAACCTGAAGTGAAGCATCGGAATCTATAAGTAGTGTCACAGGAATGGTTCAAATCATAATCAGTAAGAAGCGTCAGACTTTTTGTACTTAAGTCGGCATTGTGCCTTTTCTATTTAATTCCGGATCAATTTCTGTGTTTCATCATCACAAAGAAGGGCCAAGGGATACATTAAACCTGCAGGGAAGCATCGGAATCTATAACTAATGTCACAGGAGTGGTTCAAAACATAGACAGTAAGATGAGTCAGTCTTCTTGTACTTAACTCGGCATTGTGCCTTTTGTATTTAATTCCGACAAAATTTCTGTGTTTCATCGTCAATAAGAACGTCAGAGGGATACAGTAAACCTGAAGTGAAGCATCGGAATCTATAACTAGTGTCACAGGAATGGTTCAAAACATAGTCCGTAAGAAGAGTCAGACTTCTAGTACTTAAGTGGGCATTGAGCCTTTTGTATTTAATTCCGATGCAATTTCTGTGTTTCATCGTCAATAAGAAGGTCCAAGGGATACAATAAACCTGAAGTGAAGCACCGAAATCTATAACTAGTATCGCAGAAATGGTTCAAAATATAGACAGAAAGCAGAGTCAGTCTTCTTGTACTTAAGTCGGCATTGTGCCTTTTGTATTTAATTCCGATTCAATTTCTCTGTTTCATCGTCAATAAGAAGGTCCAAGGGATACAGTAAACCTGGAGTGAAGAATCGGAATCCATAACTAGCGTCACAGGAATGGTTCAAAACATAGACTGTAAGAAGTGTCAGTCTTCTTGTACTTAAGTCGGCATTGTGCCTTTTGTATTTAATTTCGATGCAATTTCTGTGTTTCATCGTCAATAAGAAGGGCAGAGGGATACAGTAAACCTGAAGTGAAGCATCGGAATCTATAACTAGTGTCACAGGAATGGTTCAAAACATAGACAGTAAGAAGAGTCAGTCTTATTGTACTTAAGTCGACATTGTGCCTTTTGTATTTAATTCCGACGCAATTTCTGAGTTACATCGTCAATAAGTACGTCAGAGGGATACAGTAAATCTGAAGTGAAGCATCGGAATCTATATTTAGTGTCACAGGAATGGTTCAAAACATAGACAGTAAGAAGAGTCAGTCTTCTTGTAGTTAAGTGGGCATTGTGCCTTTTGTATTTAATTCCGATGTAATTTCTGTGTTTAATCGTCAATACGAAGGTCAGAGGGATACAGTAAACGTGAAGTGAAGCATCGGAATCTATAAATAGTGTCACAGGAATGGTTGAAAACATAGTCAGTAAGAAGAGTCACAGTCTTCTTGTACTTAAGTCGGCATTGTGCCTTTTGTATTTAATTCCGATGCAAATTCTGTGTTTCATCGTCAATATGAAGGTAAAAGAGATACAGTAAACCTGGAGTGAAGCATTGGAATCTATAACTAGTGTCAAAGGAATGGTTCAAAACATAGACAGTAAGATGAGTCAGTCTTCTTCTACTTAAATCGGCATTGTGCCTTTTGTATTTAATTTCGAGCAATTTCTGTGTTTCAACGTCAATAAGAAGATCCAAGGGATACAGTAAACCTGGAGTGAAGCATCGGAATCTATAACTAGTGTCACAGGAATGGTTCAAAACATAGTCAGTAAGAAGCGTCAGTCTTTTTGTACTTAAGTCGGCATTGTGCCTTTTCTATTTAATTCCGATGCAATTTCTGTGTTTTATCGTCAAAACGAAGGGCCAAGGGATACAGTAAACCTGCACGGAAGCATCGGAATCTATAACTAGTGTCACAGGAATGGTTCAAAACATAGACAGTAAGATGAGTCAGTCTTCTTGTACTTAAGTCGGCATTGTGCCTTTTGTATTTGATTCCTAAGCAATTTCTGTGTTTCATCGCTAACAAGAGGGTCCAAGGCGTACTTTAAACCTGAAGTGAAGCATCAGAATCTATAACTAGTGTCACAGGAATGGTTCAAAACACAGTCCGTAAGAAGAGTCAGTCTTCTTGTACTTAAGTGGGCATTGTGCCCTTTGTATTTAATTCCGATGCAATTTCTCTGTTTCATCGTCAATAAGAAGGTCCAAGGGATACAATAAACCTGAAGTGAAGCATCGAAATCCATAACTAGTATCACAGAAATGGTTCAAAGCATAGACAGTAAGAAGAGTCAGTCTTCCTGTAGTTAAGTGTGCATTGTGCCTTTTGTATTTAATTCCGATGTAATTTCTGTGTTTAATCGTCAATAAGAAGGTCAGAGGGATACAGTAAACGTGAAGTGAAGCATCGGAATCTATAAATAGTGTCACAGGAATGTTTCAAAACATAGTCAGTAAGAAGAGCCACAGTCTTCTTGTACTTAAGTCGGCATTGTGCCTTTTGTATTTAATTCCGATGCAAATTCTGTGATTCATCGTCAATATGAAGGTCCAAGGGATACAGTAAACCTGGAGTGAAGCATTGGAATCTATAACTAGTGTCAAAGGAATGGTTCAAAACATAGACAGTAAGATGAGTCAGTCTTCTTGTACTTAAATCGGCATTGTGCCTATTGTATTTAGTTTAGATGCAATTTCTGTGTTTCAACGTCAAGAAGAAGGTCCAAGGGATACAGTAAACCTGGAGTGAAGCATCGGAATCTATAACTAGTGTCACAGGAATGGTTCAAAACATAGTCAGTAAGAAGCGTCAGTCTTTTTGTACTTATGTCGGCATTGTGCTTTTTCTATTTAATTCCGATGCAATTTCTGTGTCTTATCGTCAAAACGAAGGGCCAAGGGGTACAGTAAACCTGCACGGAAACATCGGAATCTATAACTAGTGTCACAGGAATGGTTCAAAACATAGACAGAAAGCAGAGTCAGTCTTCCTGTACTTAATTCGGCATTGTGCTTTTTGTATTTATTTAGGATGCAATTTCTGTGTTTCATCGTCAATAAGAAGGGCAGAGGGATACAGTAAACCTGAAGTGAAGCATCGGAATCTATAACTAGTGTCACAGGAATGGTTCAAATCATAGACAGTAGAGGAATCTGTCTTCTTGTACTTAAGACGGCATTGTGCCTTTTCTATTTAATTCCGATGCAATTTCTGTGTTTCATCGTCAATAAGAAGGACCAAGGGATACAGTGAACCAGAAGTGAAGCATCTGAATCTATAACTAGTGTCACAGGAATGGTTCAAAGCATAGTCAGTAAGAAGACCCAGTCTTCTTGTACTTAAGTCGGCATTGTGCCTTTTGTATTTAATTCCGATGCAATTTCTGAGTTTCATCGTCAATAAGAAGGTCCGAGGGATACAGTAAACCTCGAGTGAAGCATCGGAATCTCTAACTAGTGTCACAGGAATGGTTCAAAACATAGACAGTAAGACGAGTCAGTCTTCTTGTACTTAGGTCGGCATTGTGCCTTTTCTATTTAATTCCGATGCAATTTTTCTGTTTCATCGTCAATAAGAAGGTCCAAGGGATACAGTAAACCTGGAGTGAAGATTCGGAATCTATAACTAGTGTCACAGGAATGGCTCAAATCATAGACAGTAAGAAGAGTCAGTATTCTTGTACTTAAGTCGGCATTGTGCCTTTTGTATTTAATTCCGATGCAATTTCTGTGTTTCATCGTCAATAAGAAGGGCAGAGGGATTCAGTAAACCTGAAGTGAAGCATCGGAATCTATAACTAGTGTCACAGGAATGGTTCAAACATAGACAGAAGAAGATTCAGTCATCTTGTACTTAAGTCGGCATTGTGCCTTTTCTATTTAATTCCGATGCAATTTCTGTGTTTCATCGTCAATAAGAAGCTCCAAGGGATACAGTGAACCAGAAGTGAAGCATCGGAATCTATAACTAGTATCACAGAAATGGTTCAAAACATATACAGAAAGCAGAGTCAGTCTTCTTGTACTTAAGTCGGCATTGTGCCTTTTGTATTTAATTCCGATGCTTTTTCTGAGTTTCATCGTCAATAAGAAGGTCCGAGGGATACAGTAAACCTGGAGTGAAGCATCGGAATCTGTAACTAGTGTCACAGGAATGGTTCAAAACACAGACAGTAAGAAGAGTCAGTCTTCTTGTACTTAAATCGGCATTGTGCCTATTGTATTTAGTTTAGATGCAATTTCTGTGTTTCAACGTCAAGAAGAAGGTCCAAGGGATACAGTAAACCTGGAGTGAAGCATCGGAATCTATAACTAGTGTCACAGGAATGGTTCAAAACATAGTCAGTAAGAAGCGTCAGTCTTTTTGTACTTATGTCGGCATTGTGCTTTTTCTATTTAATTCCGATGCAATTTCTGTGTCTTATCGTCAAAACGAAGGGCCAAGGGGTACAGTAAACCTGCACGGAAACATCGGAATCTATAACTAGTGTCACAGGAATGGTTCAAAACATAGACAGAAAGCAGAGTCAGTCTTCCTGTACTTAATTCGGCATTGTGCTTTTTGTATTTATTTAGGATGCAATTTCTGTGTTTCATCGTCAATAAGAAGGGCAGAGGGATACAGTAAACCTGAAGTGAAGCATCGGAATCTATAACTAGTGTCACAGGAATGGTTCAAATCATAGACAGTAGAGGAATCTGTCTTCTTGTACTTAAGACGGCATTGTGCCTTTTCTATTTAATTCCGATGCAATTTCTGTGTTTCATCGTCAATAAGAAGGACCAAGGGATACAGTGAACCAGAAGTGAAGCATCTGAATCTATAACTAGTGTCACAGGAATGGTTCAAAGCATAGTCAGTAAGAAGACCCAGTCTTCTTGTACTTAAGTCGGCATTGTGCCTTTTGTATTTAATTCCGATGCAATTTCTGAGTTTCATCGTCAATAAGAAGGTCCGAGGGATACAGTAAACCTCGAGTGAAGCATCGGAATCTCTAACTAGTGTCACAGGAATGGTTCAAAACATAGACAGTAAGACGAGTCAGTCTTCTTGTACTTAGGTCGGCATTGTGCCTTTTCTATTTAATTCCGATGCAATTTTTCTGTTTCATCGTCAATAAGAAGGTCCAAGGGATACAGTAAACCTGGAGTGAAGATTCGGAATCTATAACTAGTGTCACAGGAATGGCTCAAATCATAGACAGTAAGAAGAGTCAGTATTCTTGTACTTAAGTCGGCATTGTGCCTTTTGTATTTAATTCCGATGCAATTTCTGTGTTTCATCGTCAATAAGAAGGGCAGAGGGATTCAGTAAACCTCAAGTGAAGCATCGGAATCTATAACTAGTGTCACAGGAATGGTTCAAACATAGACAGAAGAAGATTCAGTCATCTTGTACTTAAGTCGGCATTGTGCCTTTTCTATTTAATTCCGATGCAATATCTCTGTTTCATCGTCAATAAGAAGGTCCAAGGGCTACAGTAAACCTGGAGTGAAGATTCGGAATCTATAACTAGTGTCACAGGAATGGTTCAAAACATAGACAGTAAGAAGAGTCAGTATTCTTGTACTTAAGTCGGCATTGTCCCTTTTGTATTTAATTCCGATGCAATTTCTGTGTTTCATCGTCAATAAGAAGGGCAGAGGGATACAGTAAACCTGAAGTGAAGCATCGGAATCTATAACTAGTGTCACAGGAATGGCTCAAAACACAGTCCGTAAGAAGAGTCAGTCTTCTTGTACTTAAGTGGGCATTGTGCCCTTTGTATTTAATTCCGATGCAATTTCTGTGTTTCATCGTCAATAAGAAGGTCCAAGGGATACAATAAACCTGAAGTGAAGCATCGAAATCCATAACTAGTATCACAGAAATGGTTCAAAGCATAGACAGTAAGAATAGTCAGTCTTCTTGTAGTTAACAGGGCATTGTGCCTTTTGTATTTAATTCCGATGTAATTTCTGTGTTTAATCGTCAATAAGAAGGTCAGAGGGATACAGTAAACGTGAAGTGAAGCATCGGAATCTATAAATAGTGTCACAGGAATGGTTCAAAACATAGTCAGTAAGAAGAGCCACAGTCTTCTTGTACTTAAGTCGGCATTGTGCCTTTTGTATTTAATTCCGATGCAAATTCTGTGTTTCATCGTCAATATGAAGGTCCAAGAGATACAGTAAACCTGGAGTGAAGCATTGGAATCTATAACTAGTGTCAAAGGAATGGTTCAAAACATAGACAGTAAGATGAGTCAGTCTTCTTGTACTTAAATCGGCATTGTGCCTTTTGTATTTAATTTCGATGCAATTCCTGTGTTTCAACGTCAATAAGAAGGTCCAAGGGATACAGTAAACCTGGAGTGAAGCATCGGAATCTATAACTAGTGTCACAGGAATGGTTCAAAACATAGTCAGTAAGAAGCGTCAGTCTTTTTGTACTTATGTCGGCATTGTGCCTTTTCTATTTAATTCCGATGCAATTTCTGTGTTTTATCGTCAAAACGAAGGGCCAAGGGATACAGTAAACCTGCACGGAAGCATCGGAATCTATAACTAGTGTCACAATAATGGTTCAAAACATAGACAGAAAGCAGAGTCAGTCTTCCTGTACTTAATTCGGCATTGTGCTTTTTGTATTTATTTAGGATGCAATTTCAGTGTTTCATCGTCAATAAGAAGGGCAGAGGGATACAGTAAACCTGAAGTGAAGCATCGGAATCTATAACTAGTGTCACAGGAATGGTTCAAATCATAGACAGTAGAGGAATCTGTCTTCTTGTACTTAAGACGGCATTGTGCCTTTTCTATTTAATTCCGATGCAATTTCTGTGTTTCATCGTCAATAAGAAGGACCAAGGGATACAGTGAACCAGAAGTGAAGCATCGGAATCTATAACTAGTGTCACAGGAATGGTTCAAAGCATAGTCAGTAAGAAGACCCAGTCTTCTTGTACTTAAGTCGGCATTGTGCCTTTTGTATTTAATTCCGATGCAATTTCTGAGTTTCATCGTCAATAAGAAGGTTCGAGGGATACAGTAAACCTGGAGTGAAGCATCGGAATCTGTAACTAGTGTCACAGGAATGGTTCAAAACATAGACAGTAAGACGAGTCAGTCTTCTTGTACTTAGGTCGTCATTGTGCCTTTTCTATTTAATTCCGATGCAATTTTTCTGTTTCATCGTCAATAAGAAGGTCCAAGGGATACAGTAAACCTGGAGTGAAGATTCGGAATCTATAACTAGTGTCACAGGAATGGCTCAAAACATAGACAGTAAGAAGAGTCAGTATTCTTGTACTTAAGTCGGCATTGTGCCTTTTGTATTTAATTCCGATGCAATTTCTGTGTTTCATCGTCAATAAGAAGGGCAGAGGGATTCAGTAAACCTGAAGTGAAGCATCGGAATCTATAACTAGTGTCACAGGAATGGTTCAAACATAGACAGAAGAAGATTCAGTCATCTTGTACTTAAGTCGCCATTGTGCTTTTCTATTTAATTCCGATGCAATTTCTGTGTTTCATCGTCAATAAGAAAGTCCAAGGGATACAGTGAACCAGAAGTGAAGCATCGGAATCTATAACTAGTGTCACAGGAATGGTTCAAAACATAGACAGTAAGAAGAGTCAGTATTCTTGTACTTAAGTCGGCATTGTCCATTTTGTATTTAATTCCGATGCCATTTCTGTGTTTCATCGTCAATAAGAAGGGCAGAGGGATACAGTAAACCTGAAGTGAAGCATCGGAATCTATAACTAGTGTCACAGGAATGGTTCAAAACATAGACAGTAGGAATAATCAGTCTTCTTGTACTTAATTCGGCATTGTGCCTTTTCTATTTAATTCAAATGCAATTTCTCTGTTTCATCGTCAATAAGAAGGTCCAAGGGATACAGTGAACCTAAAGTGAAGCATCGAAATCTATAACTAGTGTCGCAGGAACGGTTCAAAGCACAGTCAGTAAGAAGAGCCAGTCTTCTTGTACTTAAGTCGACATTGTGCCTTTTGTATTCAGTTCCGACGCAATTTCTGTGTTTCATCGTCAATAAGAACGTCAGAGGGATACAGTAAATCTGAAGTGAAGCATCAGAATCCATAACTAGTGTCACAGGAATGGTTCAAAGCGTAGACAGTAGGAAGAGTCAGTCTTCTTGTTCTTAGGTCGGTATTGTGCCTTTTATATTTAATTCCGATGCTATTTCTGTGTTTCATCGTCAATAAGAAAGTCAGAGGGATACAGTAAACCCGAAGTGAAGCATCTGAATCTATAACTAGTGTCACAGGAATGGTTCAAAACATAGAGAGTTGGAAGAGTCAGTCTTCTTATCCTTAAGTCGGCATTGTGCCTTTTGTATTTCATTCCGATGCAATTTCTGTGTTTAATCGTCCATAAGAAGGTCCGAGGGATACAGTAAAGCTCAAATGAAGCATCGGAATAACAAACTAGTGTCACAGGAATGGTTCAAAGCATAGAGAGTAGGAAGAGTCAGTCTTCTTGTACTTAAGTCGGCATTGTGCTTTTTCTATTTCATTCTGATGCGATTTCTGTGATTCATCGTCAATAGGATGCTCTAAGGGATACAGTAAACCTGAAGTGAAGCATCGGAATCTATAACTAGTGTCACAGGAATGGTTCAAAGCATAGTCAGTAAGAAGACCCAGTCTTCTTGTACTTAAGTCGGCATTGTGCCTTTTGTATTTAATTCCGATGCAATTTCTGAGTTTCATCGTCAATAAGAAGGTCCGAGGGATACAGTAAACCTGGAGTGAAGCATCGGAATCTGTAACTAGTGTCACAGGAATGGTTCAAAACATAGACAGTAAGACGAGTCAGTCTTCTTGTACTTAGGTCGGCATTGTGCCTTTTCTATTTAATTCCGATGCAATTTTTCTGTTTCATCGTCAATAAGAAGGTCCAAGGGATACAGTAAACCTGGAGTGAAGATTCGGAATCTATAACTAGTGTCACAGGAATGGCTCAAAACATAGACAGTAAGAAGAGTCAGTATTCTTGTACTTAAGTCGGCATTGTGTTTTTGTATTTAATTCCGATGCAATTTCTGTGTTTCATCGTCAATAAGAAGGGCAGAGGGATTCAGTAAACCTGAAGTGAAGCATCGGAATCTATAACTAGTGTCACAGGAATGGTTCAAACATAGACAGAAGAAGATTCAGTCACCTTGTACTTAAGTCGGCATTGTGCCTTTTCTATTTAATTCCGATGCAATTTCTGTGTTTCATCGTCAATAAGAAGGTCCAAGGGATACAGTGAACCAGAAGTGAAGCATCGGAATCTATAACTTGTGTCACAGAAATGGTTCAAAGCATGGTCAGTAAGAAGAGCCAGTCTTCTTGTACTTAAGTCGGCATTGTGCCATTTGTATTTAATTCCGACGCAATTTCTGAGTTTCATCGTCAATAAGAAGGTCCGAGGGATACAGTAAACCTGGAGTGAAGCATCGGAATCTGTAACTAGTGTCACAGGAATGGTTCAAAACACAGACAGTAAGAAGAGTCAGTCTTCTTGTACTTAAGTCGGCATTGTGCCTTTTCTATTTAATTCCGATGCAATTTCTCTGTTTCATCGTCAATAAGAAGGTCCAAGGGATACAGTAAACCTGGAGTGAAGATTCGGAATCTATAACTAGTGTCACAGGAATGGTTCAAAACATAGACAGTAAGAAGAGTCAGTATTCTTGTACTTAAGTCGGCATTGTCCCTTTTGTATTTAATTCCGATGCAATTTCTGTGTTTCATCGTCAATAAGAAGGGCAGAGGGATACAGTAAACCTGAAGCGAAGCATCGGAATCTATAACTAGTGTCACAGGAATGGTTCAAAACATAGACAGTAGGAATAATCAGTCTTCTTGTACTTAATTCGGCATTGTGCCTTTTCTATTTAATTCAAATGCAATTTCTGTGTTTCATCGTTAATAAGAATGTCCAAGGGATACAGTGAGCCTAAAGTGAAGCATCGAAATCTGTAACTAGTGTCGCAGGAACGGTTCAAAGCACAGTCAGTAAGAAGAGCCAGTCTTCTTGTACTTAAGTCGACATTGTGCCTTTTGTATTCAGTTCCGACGCAATTTCTGTGTTTCATCGTCAATAAGAACGTCAGAGGGATACAGTAAATCTGAAGTGAAGCATCAGAATCCATAACTAGTGTCACAGGAATGGTTCAAAACGTAGACAGTAGGAAGAGTCAGTCGTCTTGTTCTTAGGTCGGTATTGTGCCTTTTCTATTTAATTCCGATGCTATTTCTGTGTTTCATCGTCAATAAGAAAGTCAGAGGGATACAGTAAACCCGAAGTGAAGCATCTGAATCTATAACTAGTGTCACAGGAATGGTTCAAAACATAGAGAGTTGGAAGAGTCAGTCTTCTTATCCTTAAGTCGGCATTGTGCCTTTTGTATTTCATTCCGATGCAATTTCTGTGTTTCATCGTCCTTAAGAAGGTCCGAGGGATACAGTAAAGCTCAAATGAAGCATCGGAATAACAAACTAGTGTCACAGGAATGGTTCAAAGCATAGAGAGTAGGAAGAGTCAGTCTACTTGTACTTAAGTCGGCATTGTGCTTTTTCTATTTCATTCTGATGCGATTTCTGTGCCTCATCGTCAATAGGATGCTCTAAGGGATACAGTAAACCTGAAGTGAAGCATCGGAATCTATAACTAGTGTCACAGGAATGCTTCAAAACATAGAGAGTTGGAAGAGTCAGTCTTCTTGTACTTAAGTCGGCATTGTGCCTTTTGTATTTAATTCCGACAAAATTTCTGTGTTTCATCGTCAATAAGAACGTCAGAGGGATACAGTAAATCTGAAGTGAAGCATCGGAATCTGTAACTAGTGTCACAGGAATGGTTCAAAACATAGACAGTGAGAAGAGTCAGTCTTCTCGCACTTAAGTCGGCATTGTGCCTTTTCTATTTAATTCCGATGCAATTTCTCTCTTTCATCGTCAATAAGATGGTCCAAGGGATACTGTAAACCTGGAGTGAAGAATCGGAATCTATTACTAGTGTCACAGGAATGGTTCGAAACATAGACAGTAGGAAGAGTCAGTCTTCTTGTTCTTAGGTCGGTATTGTGCCTTTTCCATTTAATTCCGATGCTATTTCTGTGTTTAATCGTCAATAAGAAGGTCAGAGGGATACAGTAAACGTGAAGTGAAGCATCGGATTCTATAAATAGTGTCACAGGAATGGTTCAAAATATAGTCACTAAGAAGAGTCATAGTCTTCTTGTACTTAACTCGGCATTGTGCCTTTTCTATTTAATTCCGTTGCAATTTCTGTGTATCATCGTCAATAAGAAGATCCAAGGGATACAGTAAATCTGAAGTGAAGCATCGGAATCTATAACAATTGTCACAGGAATGGTTCAAATCATAGACAGTAAGATGAGTCAGTCTTCATGTACTTATGTCTCCATTGTGACTTTGTATTTAATTCCGATGCAATTTGTGTGTTTCATCGTCAATAAGAAGGTCCAAGGGATACAGTAAACCTGAAGTGAAGCATCGGAATCTATAACTAGTGTCACAGGAATGGTTCAAAACATAGACAGTAGGAAGAGTCAGTCTTCTTGTCCTTAGGTCGGTATTGTGTGTTTTCTATTTAATTCCTATGCTATTTCTGTGTTTCATCATCAATAAGAAAGTCAGAGGGATACAGTAAACCTGAAGAGAAGCATCTGAATCTATAACTAGTGTCACAGGAATGGTTTAAAACATAGAGATTTGGAAGAGTCAGTCTTCTTATACTTAAGTCGGAATTGTGCCTTTTGTATTTCATTCCGATGCAATTTCTGTGTTTCATCGTCCATAAGAAGATCCGAGGGATACAGTAAACCTCAAGTGAAGCATCGGAATAATATACTAGTGTCACAGGAATGGTACAAAACATAGAGAGTAGGAAGAGTTCTTGTACTTAAGTCGGCATTGTGCTTTTTCTATTTTATTCCGATGCGATTTCTGTGCCTCATCGTCAATAGGATGGTCTAAGGGATACAGTAAACCTGAAGTGAAGCATCGGAATCTATAACTAGTGTCACAGGAATGATTCAAAACATAGACAGTAAGATGAGTCAGTCTTCTTGTACTTAAGTCGGCATTGTGCCTATTGTATTTAATTCCTATGCAATTTATGTGTTTCATCGCTAATAAGATGGTCCAAGGGATACAGTGAACCTGAAGTGAAGCATCAGAATCTATAACTAGTGTCACAGGAATGGTTCAAAACACAGTCCGTAAGAAGAGTCAGTCTTCTAGTACTTAAGGGGGCATTGTGCCTTTTGTATTTAATTCCGATGCAATTTCTGTGTTTCATCGTCAATAAGAAGGGCAGAGGAATACAGTAAACCAGAAGTGAAGCATCGGAATCTATAACTAGTGTCACAGGAATGGTTCCAATCAAAGACAGTAGGAAGAATCAGTCTTCTTGTACTTAAGTCGGCATTGTGCCTTTTGTATTTAATTCCGATGCAATTTCTGTGTTTCATCGTCAATAAGAAGGGCAGAGGGATACAGTAAACCTGAAGTGAAGCATCTGAATCTATAACTAGTGTCACAGGAATGGTTCAAAACATAGAGAGTTGGAAGAGTCAGTCTTCTTGTACTTAAGTCGGCAGTGTGCCTTTTGTATTTAATTCCGACGAAATTTCTGTGTTTCATCGTCAATAAGAACGTCCGAGGGATACAGTAAATCAGAAGTGAAGCATCGGAATCTATAACTAGTGTCACAGGAATGGTTCAAAACATAGTCAGTAAGAAGAGACAGTCCTCTTGTACTTAAGTCGGCATTGTGCCTTTTGTATTTAATTCCGATGCAAATTCTGTGTTTCATCGTCAATATGAAGGTCCAAGGGATACAGTAAACCTGGAGTGAAGCATGGGAAGCTATAACTAGTGACAAAGGAATGGTTCAAAACATAGACAGTGAGATGAGTCAGTCTTCTTGTACTTAAGTCGGCATTGTGCCTTTTGTATTTAATTTCGATGCAATTTCTGTGTTTCAACGCCAATAAGAAGGACCAAGGGATACAGTAAACCTGAAGTGAAGCATCGGCATCTATAACTAGTGTTACAGGAATGGTTTAAAATCATAGACAGTAAGATGAGTCAGTCTTCATGTACTTATGTCGCCATTGTGACTTTGTATTTAATTCCGATGCAATTTGTGTGTTTCATCGTCAATAAGAAGGTCCAAGGGATACAGTAAACCTGAAGTGAAGCATCGGAATCTATAACTAGTGTCACAGGAATGGTTCAAAACATAGACAGTAGGGAGAGTCAGTCTTCTTGTTCTTAGGTCGGTATTGTGCCTTTTCTATTTAATTCCGATGCTATTTCTGTGCTTCATCGTCAATAAGAAAGTCAGAGGGATACAGTAAACCTGAAGAGGAGCATCTGAATCTATAACTAGTGTCACAGGAATGGTTCAAAACATAGAGAGTTGGAAGAGTCAGTCTTCTTATACTTAAGTCGGCATTGTGCCTTTTGTATTTCATTCCGAAGCAATTTCTGTGTTTCATCGTCCATAAGAAGGTCCGAGGGATACAGTAAGCCTCAAGTGAAGCATCGGAATAAAAAACTAGTGTCACAGGAATGGTTCAAAACATAGAGAGTAGGAAGAGTCAGTCTTCTTGTACTTATGTCGGCATTGTGCTTTTTCTATTTCATTCCGATGCGATTTCCGTGCCTCATCGTCAATAGGATGGTCTTAGGGATACAGTAAACCTGAAGTGAAGCATCGGAATCTATAACTTGTGTCACAGGAATGGTTCAAAGCATAGTCAGTAAGAAGCGTCAGTCTTTTTGTACTTAAGTCGGCATTGTACCTTTTCTATTTAATTCCGATGCAATTTCTGTGTTTCATCGTCAAAAGGAAGGGCCAAGGGATACATTAAACCTGCAGGGAAGCATCGGAATCTATAACTAGTGTCACAAGAATGGTTCAAAACATAGACAGTAAGATGAGTCAGTCTTCTTGTACTTAAGTCGGCATTGTGCCTATTGTATTTAATTCCTATGCAATTTCTGTGTTTCATCGCTAATAAGAAGGTATAAGGGATACAGTAAACCTGAAGTGAAGCATCAGAATCTATAACTAGTGTCACAGGAATGGTTCAAAACATAGTCCGTAAGAAGAGTCAGTCTTCTAGTACTTAAGTGGGCATTGTGCCTTTTGTATTTAATTCCGATGCAATTTCTGTGTTTCATCGTCAATAAGAAGGGCAGAGGGATGCAGTAAACCTGAAGTGAAGCATCTGAATCTATAACTAGTGTCACAGGAATGGTACAAAACATAGACAATAAGAAGAGTCAGTATTCTTGTACTTAAGTCAGCGTTGTGCTTTTTGTATTTAATTCCGATGTAATTTCTGTGTTTTATCATCAATAAGAAGGTCAGAGGGATACAGTAAACCTGAAGTGAAGCATCGGAATCTATAACTAGTGTCACAGGAATGGTTCAAAACATAGACAGTAAGATGAGTCAGTCTTCTTGTACTCAAGTCAGCGTTGTGACTTTTGTATTTATTTCCGATGCAATTTCTGTGTTTCATCGTCAATAAGAAGGTCCAAGGGATACAGTAAACCTGAAGTGAAGCATCGGAATCTATAACTAGTGTCACAGGAATGGTTCAAAACATAGACAGTAGGAAGAGTCAGTCTTGTTGTACTTAAGTCGCTATTGTTCCTTTTCTGTTTAATACCGATTCAATTTCTGTGTTCCATCGTCAATACGAAAGTCAGAGGGATACAGTAAACCTGAAGTGAAGCATCGGAATCTATAACTAGTGTCACAGGAATGGTTCAAAACATAGAGAGTTGGAAGAGTCAGTCTTCTTGTACTTAAGTCGGGTTTGTGCCTTTTGTATTTCATTCCGATGCAATTTCTGTGTTTCATCGTCCATAAGAAGGTCCGAGGATACAGCAAACCTCACGTGAATCATCGGAATAAACAACTAGTGTCACAGGAATGGTTCAAAACATAGAGAGTAGGAAAAGTCAGTCTTCTTGTACTTAAGTCGGCATTGTGCTTTTTCTATTTAATTCCGATGCAATTTCTGTGTTTCATTGTCAATAAGAAGGAAAGAGGGATACAGTAAAGCTGAACTGAAGCATCGGAATCTATAAGTAGTGTCACAGGAATGGTTCAAAACATAGACAGTAGGAAGAATCAGTCTTCTTGTACTTAAGTCGGCATTGTGCCTTTTCTATTTAATTCCGATGGAATTTCTGAGTTTCATCGTCAATAAGAAGGTCCGAGGGATACAGTAAACCTGGAGTGAAGCATCGTAATCTGTAACTAGTGTCACAGAAATGGTTCAAAACATAGACTGTAAGAAGAGTCAGTCTTCTTGTACTTAAGTCGGCATTGTGCTTATTCTATTTAATTCCGATGCAATTTCTCTGTTTCATCGTCAATAAGAAGGTCCAAGGGATACAGTAAATCTGGAGTGAAGAATCGGAATCTATAACTAGTGTCACAGGAATGGTTCAAAGCATAGACAGTAAGAAGAGTCAGTCTTCTTGTACTTAAGTCGGCATTGTGCCTTTTGTATTTAATTCCGATGCGATTTCTGTGTTTCATCGTCAATAAGAAGGGCAGAGGGATACAGTAAACCAGAAGTGAAGCATCGGAATCTATAACTAGTGTCACAGGAATGGTTCAAAGCATAGTCAGTAAGAAGAGCCAGTCTTCTTGTGCTTAAGTCGGCATTGTGCCTTTTGTATTTAATTCCGATGCAATTTCTGAGTTTCATCGTCAATAAGAACGTACGAGGGATACAGTAAATCTGAAGTGAAGCATCGGAATCTATAACTAGTGTCACAGGAATGGTTCAAATCATAGACAGTAAGATGAGACAGTCTTCATGTACTTATGTCGCCATTGTGACTTTGTATTTAATTCCGATGCAATTTGTGTGTTTCATCGTCAATAAGAAGGTCCAAGGGATACAGTAAACCTGAAGTGAAGCATCGGAATCTATAACTAGTGTCACAGGAATGGTTCAAAACATAGACAGTAGGAAGAGTCAGTCTTCTTGTCCTTAAGTCGGTATTGTGTGTTTTCTATTTAATTCCGATGCTATTTCTGTGTTTCATCGTCAATAACATAGTCAGAGGGATACAGTAAACCTGAAGAGAAGCATCTGAATCTATAACTAGTGTCACAGGAATGGTTTAAAACATAGAGAGTTGGAAGAGTCAGTCTTCTTATACTTAAGTCGGCATTGTGCCTTTTGTATTTCATTCCGATGCAATTTCTGTGTTTCATCGTCCATAAGAAGATCCGAGGGATACAGTAAGCCTCAAGTGAAGCATCTGAATAAAAAACTAGTGTCACAGGAATGGTACAAAACATAGAAAGTAGGAAGAGTCAGTCTTCTTGTACTTAAGTCGGTATTGTGTGTTTTCTATTTAATTCCGATGCTATTTCTGTGTTTCATCGTCAATAACATAGTCAGAGGGATACAATAAACCTGAAGTGAAGCATCGAAATCTATAACTAGTATCATTGAAATGGTTCAAAACATAGACAGAAAGCAGAGTCAGTCTTCTTGAACTTAAGTCGGCATTGTGCCTTTTGTATTTAATTCCGATGCAATTTCTGTGTTTCATCATGAATACGAAGGGCAGAGGAATACAGTAAACCTGAAGTGAAGCATCGGAATCTATAACTAGTGTCACAGGAATGGTTCAAATCAAAGACAGTAGGAAGAATCAGTCTTCTTGTACTTAAGTCGGCATTGTGCCTTTTGTATTTAATTCCGATGCAATTTCTGTGTTTCATCGTCAATAAGAAGGGCAGAGGGATACAGTAAACCTGAAGTGAAGCATCTGAATCTATAACTAGTGTCACAGGAATGGTTCAAAACATAGAGAGTTGGAAGAGTCAGTCTTCTTGTACTTAAGTCGGCATTGTGCCTTTTGTATTTAATTCCGACGAAATTTCTGTGTTTCATCGTCAATATGAACGTCAGAGGGATACAGTAAATCTGAAGTGAAGCATCGGAATCTGTAACTAGTGTCACAGGAATGGTACAAAACATAGACAGTAAGAAGAGTCAGTATTCTTGTACTTAAGTCAGCATTGTGCCTTTTGTATTTAATTCCGTTGTAATTTCTGTGTCTTATCGTCAATAAGAAGGTCAGAGGGATACAGTGAACGTGAATTGAAGCATCAGAATCTATAAATAGTGTCACAGGAATGGTTCAAACATAGTCAGCAAGTAGAGTCACAGTCTTCTTGTACTTCAGTCGGCATTTTGCCCTTTGTATTTAATTCCGATGCAAATTCTGTGTTTCATCGTCAATATGAAGGTCCAAGGGATACAGTAAACCTGGAGTGAAGCATCGGAATCTAATACTAGTGTCACAGGAATGGTTCAAATCATAGACAGTAAGATGAGTCAGTCTTCATGTACTTATGTCGCCATTGTGACTTTGTATTTAATTCCGATGCAATTTGTGTGTTTCATCGTCAATAAGAAGGTCCAAGGGATACAGTAAACCTGAAGTGAAGCATCGGAATCTATAACTAGTGTCACAGGAATGGTTCAAAACATAGACAGTAGGAAGAGTCAGTCTTCTTGTTCTTAGGTCGGTATTGTGCCTTTTCTATTTAATTCCGATGCTATTTCTGTGTTTCGTCGTCAATAAGAAAGTCAGAGGGATACAGTAAACCTGAAGAGGAGCATCTGAATCTATAACTAGTGTCACAGGAATGGTTCAAAACATAGAGAGTTGGAAGAGTCAGTCTTCTTATACTTAAGTCGGCATTGTGCCTTTTGTATTTCATTCCGAAGCAATTTCTGTGTTTCATCGTCCATAAGAAGGTTCGAGGGATACAGTAAGCCTCAAGTGAAGCATCGGAATAAAAAACTAGTGTCACAGGAATGGTTCAAAAGCATAGAGAGTAGGAAGAGTCAGTCTTCTTGTACTTAAGTCGGCATTGTGCTTTTTCTATTTCATTCCGATGCGATTTCTGTGCCTCATCGTCAATAGAATGGTCTTAGGGATACAGTAAACCTGAAGTGAAGCATCGGAATCTATAACTAGTGTCACAGGAATGGTTCAAAGCATAGTCAGTAAGAAGCGTCAGTCTTTTTGTACTTAAGTCGGCATTGTGCCTTTTCTATTTAATTCCGATGCAATTTCTGTGTTTCATCGTCAAAAAGAACGGCCAAGGGATACATTAAACCTGCAGGGAAGCATCGGAATCTATAACTAGTGTCACAGGAATGGTTCAAAACATAGACAGTAAGATGAGTCAGTCTTCTTGTACTTAAGTCGGCATTGTGCCTATTGTATTTAATTCCTATGCAATTTCTGTGTTTCATCGCTAATAAGAAGGTATAAGGGATACAGTAAACCTGAAGTGAAGCATCAGAATCTATAACTAGTGTCACAGGAATGGTTCAAAACATAGTCCGTAAGAAGAGTCAGACTTCTAGTACTTAAGTGGGCATTGTTCCTTTTGTATTTAATTCCGATGCAATTTCTGTGTTTCATCGTCAATAGGGAGGTCCAAGTGATACAATAAACCTGAAGTGAAACATCGAAATCTATAACTAGTATCGTAGAAATGGTTCAAAACATAGACAGAACGCAGAGTCAGTCTTGTTGTACTTAAGTCGGCATTGTGCCTTTTGTATTTAGCTCCGATGCAATTTCTGTGTTTCATCGTCAATAAGAAGGGTAGAGGGATACAGTAAACCTGAAGTGAAGCATCTGAATCTATAACTAGTGTCACAGGAATGGTTCAAAACATAGAGAGTTGGAAGAGTCAGTCTTCTTGTACTTAAGTCGGCATTGTGCCCTTTCTATTTAATTCCGACGAAATTTCTGTGTTTCATCGTCAATAAGAAGGGCAGAGGGATACAGTAAACCTGAAGTGAAGCATCTGAATCTATAACTAGTGTCACAGGAATGGTTCAAAACATAGAGAGTTGGAAGAGTCAGTCTTCTTGTACTTAAGTCGGCATTGTGCCTTTTGTATTTAATTCCGACGAAATTTCTGTGTTTCATCGTCAATAAGAACGTCAGAGGGATACAGTAAATCTGAAGTGAAGCATCGGAATCTGTAACTAGTGTCACAGGAATGGTACAAAACATAGACAGTAAGAAGAGTCAGTATTCTTGTACTTAAGTCAGCATTGTGCCTTTTGTATTTAATTCCGTAGCAATTTCTGTGTCTTATCGTCAATAAGAAGGTCAGAGGATACAGTAACCCTGAAGTGAAGCATCGGAATCTATAACTAGTGTCACAGGAATGGTTCAAAACATAGTCAGTAAGAAGAGACAGTCTTCTTGTACTTAAGTCGGCATTGTGCCTTTTGTATTTAATTCCGATGTAATTTCTGTGTATAATCGTCAATAAGAAGGTCAGAGGGATACAGTGAACGTGAATTGAAGCATCAGAATCTATAAATAGTGTCACAGGAATGGTTCAAAACATAGTCAGCAAGTAGAGTCACAGTCTTCTTGTACTTCAGTCGGCATTTTGCCCTTTGTATTTAATTCCGATGCAAATTCTGTGTTTCATCGTCAATATGAAGGTCCAAGGGATACAGTAATCCTGGAGTGAAGCATCGGAATCTGTAACTAGTGTCACAGGAATGGTTCAAATCATAGACAGTAAGATGAGTCAGTCTTCATGTACTTATGTCGCCATTGTGACTTTGTATTTAATTCCGATGCAATTTGTGTGTTTCATCGTCAATAAGAAGGTCCAAGGGATACAGTAAACCTGAAGTGAAGCATCGGAATCTATAACTAGTGTCACAGGAATGGTTCAAAACATAGACAGTAGGAAAAGTCAGTCTTCTTGTTCTTAGGTCGGTATTGTGCCTTTTCTATTTAATTCCGATGCTATTTCTGTGTTTCGTCGTCAATAAGAAAGTCAGAGGGATACAGTAAACCTGAAGAGGAGCATCTGAATCTATAACTAGTGTCACAGGAATGGTTCAAAACATAGAGAGTTGGAAGAGTCAGTCTTCTTATACTTAAGTCGGCATTGTGCCTTTTGTATTTCATTCCGAAGCAATTTCTGTGTTTCATCGTCCATAAGAAGGTCCGAGGGATACAGTAAGCCTCAAGTGAAGCATCGGAATAAAAAACTAGTGTCACAGGAACGGTTCAAAAGCATAGAGAGTAGGAAGAGTCAGTCTTCTTGTACTTAAGTCGGCATTCTGCTTTTTCTATTTCATTCCGATGCGATTTCTGTGCCTCATCGTCAATAGGATGGTCTTAGGGATACAGTAAACCTGAAGTGAAGCATCGGAATCTATAACTAGTGTCACAGGAATGGTTCAAAGCATAGTCAGTAAGAAGCGTCAGTCTTTTTGTACTTAAGTCGGCATTGTGCCTTTTCTATTTAATACCGATGCAATTTCTGTGTTTCATCGTCAAAAAGAACGGCCAAGGGATACATTATACCTGCAGGGAAGCATCGGAATCTATAACTAGTGTCACAGGAATGGTTCAAAACATAGACAGTAAGATGAGTCAGTCTTCTTGTACTTAAGTCGGCATTGTGCCTATTGTATTTAATTCCTATGCAATTTCTGTGTTTCATCGCTAATAAGAAGGTATAAGGGATACAGTAAACCTGAAGTGAAGCATCAGAATCTATAACTAGTGTCACAGGAATGGTTCAAAACATAGTCCGTAAGAAGAGTCAGACTTCTAGTACTTAAGTGGGCATTGTTCCTTTTGTATTTAATTCCGATGCAATTTCTGTGTTTCATCGTCAATAGGGAGGTCCAAGTGATACAATAAACCTGAAGTGAAGCATCGAAATCCATAACTAGTATCGTAGAAATGGTTCAAAACATAGACAGAACGCAGAGTCAGTCTTGTTGTACTTAAGTCGGCATTGTGCTTTTTGTATTTAATTCCGATGCAATTTCTGTGTTTCATCGTCAATAAGAAGGGCAGAGGGATACAGTAAACCTGAAGTGAAGCATCTGAATCTATAACTAGTGTCACAGGAATGGTTCAAAACATAGAGAGTTGGAAGAGTCAGTCTTCTTGTACTTAAGTCGGCATTGTGCCTTTTGTATTTAATTCCGACGAAATTTCTGTGTTTCATCGTCAATAAGAACGTCAGAGGGATACAGTAAATCTGAAGTGAAGCATCGGAATCTGTAACTAGTGTCACAGGAATGGTACAAGACATAGACAGTAAGAAGAGTCAGTATTCTTGTACTTAAGTCAGCATTGTGCTTTTTGTATTTAATTCCGATGTAATTTCTGTGTTTTATCGTCAATAAGAAGGTCAGAGGGATACAGTAAACCTGAAGTGAAGCTTCGGAATCTATAACTAGTGTCACAGGAAAGGTTCAAAACATAGACAGTAGGAAGAGTCGGTCTTCATGTACTTGAGTCGGCATTGTGCCTTTCGTATTTCATTCCGATGCATTTTCTGTGTTTCATCGTCAATAAGAAGGTCCAAGGGATACAGTAAACCTGAAGTGAAGCATCGGAATTTATAACTAGTGTCACTGGAATGGTTCAAAGCATAGTCAGTAAGGAGAGTCAGTCTTCTTGTACTTAAGTCGGCATTGTGCCTTTTGTATTTAATTCCGATGCAATTTCTGTGTTTCATCGTCAATAAGAAGGACCAAGGGATACAGTAAACCTGGAGTGAAGCATAGGAATCTATAACTAGTGTCACAGGGATGGTTCAAAACATAGACAGTCAGAAGAGTCTGTCTTCTTGTACTTAAGTCGGCATTGTGCCTTTTCTATTTAATTCCGGTGCAATTTCTGTGTTTCATCGTCAATAAGAGTGTCAGAGGGATACAGTAATCCTGAAGTGAAGCATTGGAATCGATAACTAGTGTCACAGGAATGGTTCAAAACATAGTCAGTAAGAAGAGTCATTCTTGTTGTACTTAATTCGGCATTGTGCCTTTTGTATTTAATTCCGATGCAATTTCTGTGTTTCATCGTCAATACGAAGGTCCAAGGGATACAGTAAACCTGAAGTGAAGCTTCGGAATCTATAGCTAGTGTCACAGGAATGGTTCGAAACATAGTCAGTAAGAATAGTCAGTCTTATTGTACTTAAGTCATCATTGTGCATTTTCTATCTAATTCTGATGCAATTTCAGTGTTTCATCGTCAATATGAAGGTCCAACCGATACAGTAAACCTGGAGTGAAGCATCGGAATCTATAACTAGTGTCACAGGAAAGGTTCAAATCATAGACTGTAAGAAGAGTCAGACTTCTTTTACTTAAGTCGGCATTGTGCCTTTTGTATTTAATTCCGATGCAATTTCTGTGTTTCATTGTCAATAAGAAAGTCCAAGGGATACAGTAAACCTGGAGTGAAGCATCGGAGTCTATCACTAGTGTCACAGGACTGGTTCAAAAATAGACAGTAGGAAGAGTCAGTCTTCTTGAACTTAATTCGGCATTGTGCCTTTTGTATTTAATTCCGATGCAATTTCTGTGTTTCATCATCAATAAGAAGGGCAGAGGGATACAGTAAACCTTAAGTGAAGCATCGGAATCCATAGCTAGTGTCACAGGAATGGTTCAAACATAGTCAGGAATGTGTGTCAGTCTTATTGTACTTAAATCGGCATTATGCCTTTTCTATTTAATTCCGATGCAATTTCTGTGTTTCATCGTCAATAAGAAGATCCAAGGGATATAGTAAACCTGGAGTGAAGCATCGGAATCTATAACTATTGTCACAGGAATGGTTCAAAACATAGACAGTAAGCAGAGTCAGTCTTCTTGTACTTACGTTGACATTGTGCCTATTCTATTTATTTCCGATGCAATTTCTGTGTTTCATCGTCAATAAGAAGGTCAGAGGGATACAATAAACCTGTAGTGAAGCATCGGAATCTGTAACTAGTGTCACAGGAATGGTTCAAATCATAGACAGTAAGAAGAGTTGGTCTTCGTGTACTTCAGTCGGCATTTTGCCTTTTCTATTTAATTCCGATGCAATTTCTGTGTTTCATCGTCGATATAAAGGTCCAAGGGATACAGAAAACCTGGAGTGAAACATCGGAATCTAAAAAATAGTGTTAATGGTATGGTTCAAAACATAGACAGTAATAAGAGTCAGTCTTCTTGTACTTAAGTCGGCATTGTGCCTTTTGTATTTAATTCCGATGCAATTTCTGTGTTTCATCGTCAATAAGAAGGTCAGAGGGATACAGTAAACGTGAAGTGAAGCATCAGAATCTATAGCTAGTGTCACAGGAATGGTTCAAACATAGTCAGTAAGAAGAGTCAGTCTTCTTGTCCTTAAGTCGGCATTGTGCATTTTGTATGTAATTCCGATGCAATTTCTGTGTTTCATCGTCAATAAGAAGGTCCAAGGGATACAGTAAACCTGGAGTGAAGCATCAGAATCTGTAACTAGTGTCACAGTAATGGTTCAAAACATAGACAGTAAGAAGAGTCAGTCTTCTTGTACTTAATTCGGCATTGTGCCTTTAGTATTTAATTCCGATGCAATTTCTGTGTTTCATCGTCAATAAGACGTTCCAAGGGATACAGTAAACATCAAGTGAAGCGTCGGAATCTATTACGGGTGTCACAGGAATGGTTCAAAACATAGTCAGTGGGAAGAGTCGGTCTTCTTGTACTTAAGTCGGCGTTGTGCCTTTTGTATTTAATTCCGATGCATTTTCTGTGTTTCATCGTCAATAAGAAGGTCCAAGGGATACAGTAAACCTGAAGTGAAGCATCGGAATCTATAACTAGTGTCACAGGAATGGTTCAAAACATAGTCCGTAAGAAGAGTCAGACTTCTAGTACTTAAGTGGGCATTGTTCCTTTTGTATTTAATTCCGATGCAATTTCTGTGTTTCATCGTCAATAGGGAGGTCCAAGTGATACAATAAACCTGAAGTGAAGCATCGAAATCCATAACTAGTATCGTAGAAATGGTTCAAAACATAGACAGAACGCAGAGTCAGTCTTGTTGTACTTAAGTCGGCATTGTGCTTTTTGTATTTAATTCCGATGCAATTTCTGTGTTTCATCGTCAATAAGAAGGGCAGAGGGATACAGTAAACCTGAAGTGAAGCATCTGAATCTATAACTAGTGTCACAGGAATGGTTCAAAACATAGAGAGTTGGAAGAGTCAGTCTCCTTGTACTTAAGTCGGCATTGTGCCTTTTGTATTTAATTCCGACGAAATTTCTGTGTTTCATCGTCAATAAGAACGTCAGAGGGATACAGTAAATCTGAAGTGAAGCATCGGAATCTGTAACTAGTGTCACAGGAATGGTACAAGACATAGACAGTAAGAAGAGTCAGTATTCTTGTACTTAAGTCAGCATTGTGCTTTTTGTATTTAATTCCGATGTAATTTCTGTGTTTTATCGTCAATAAGAAGGTCAGAGGGATACAGTAAACCTGAAGTGAAGCTTCGGAATCTATAACTAGTGTCACAGGAAAGGTTCAAAACATAGACAGTAGGAAGAGTCGGTCTTCATGTACTTGAGTCGGCATTGTGCCTTTCGTATTTCATTCCGATGCATTTTCTGTGTTTCATCGTCAATAAGAAGGTCCAAGGGATACAGTAAACCTGAAGTGAAGCATCGGAATTTATAACTAGTGTCACTGGAATGGTTCAAAGCATAGTCAGTAAGGAGAGTCAGTCTTCTTGTACTTAAGTCGGCATTGTGCCTTTTGTATTTAATTCCGATGCAATTTCTGTGTTTCATCGTCAATAAGAAGGACCAAGGGATACAGTAAACCTGGAGTGAAGCATAGGAATCTATAACTAGTGTCACAGGGATGGTTCAAAACATAGACAGTCAGAAGAGTCTGTCTTCTTGTACTTAAGTCGGCATTGTGCCTTTTCTATTTAATTCCGGTGCAATTTCTGTGTTTCATCGTCAATAAGAGTGTCAGAGGGATACAGTAATCCTGAAGTGAAGCATTGGAATCGATAACTAGTGTCACAGGAATGGTTCAAAACATAGTCAGTAAGAAGAGTCATTCTTGTTGTACTTAATTCGGCATTGTGCCTTTTGTATTTAATTCCGATGCAATTTCTGTGTTTCATCGTCAATACGAAGGTCCAAGGGATACAGTAA
Source organism: Schistocerca piceifrons (assembly GCF_021461385.2). Taxonomy (NCBI): domain Eukaryota; kingdom Metazoa; phylum Arthropoda; class Insecta; order Orthoptera; family Acrididae; genus Schistocerca; species Schistocerca piceifrons. Next base: position 59,234 of record NW_025728460.1, on the reverse strand, counting down.
ACCTGAAGTGAAGCTTCGGAATCTATAGCTAGTGTCACAGGAATGGTTCGAAACATAGTCAGTAAGAATAGTCAGTCTTATTGTACTTAAGTCATCATTGTGCATTTTCTATCTAATTCTGATGCAATTTCAGTGTTTCATCGTCAATATGAAGGTCCAACCGATACAGTAAACCTGGAGTGAAGCATCGGAATCTATAACTAGTGTCACAGGAAAGGTTCAAATCATAGACTGTAAGAAGAGTCAGACTTCTTTTACTTAAGTCGGCATTGTGCCTTTTGTATTTAATTCCGATGCAATTTCTGTGTTTCATTGTCAATAAGAAAGTCCAAGGGATACAGTAAACCTGGAGTGAAGCATCGGAGTCTATCACTAGTGTCACAGGACTGGTTCAAAAATAGACAGTAGGAAGAGTCAGTCTTCTTGAACTTAATTCGGCATTGTGCCTTTTGTATTTAATTCCGATGCAATTTCTGTGTTTCATCATCAATAAGAAGGGCAGAGGGATACAGTAAACCTTAAGTGAAGCATCGGAATCCATAGCTAGTGTCACAGGAATGGTTCAAACATAGTCAGGAATGTGTGTCAGTCTTATTGTACTTAAATCGGCATTATGCCTTTTCTATTTAATTCCGATGCAATTTCTGTGTTTCATCGTCAATAAGAAGATCCAAGGGATATAGTAAACCTGGAGTGAAGCATCGGAATCTATAACTATTGTCACAGGAATGGTTCAAAACATAGACAGTAAGCAGAGTCAGTCTTCTTGTACTTACGTTGACATTGTGCCTATTCTATTTATTTCCGATGCAATTTCTGTGTTTCATCGTCAATAAGAAGGTCAGAGGGATACAATAAACCTGTAGTGAAGCATCGGAATCTGTAACTAGTGTCACAGGAATGGTTCAAATCATAGACAGTAAGAAGAGTTGGTCTTCGTGTACTTCAGTCGGCATTTTGCCTTTTCTATTTAATTCCGATGCAATTTCTGTGTTTCATCGTCGATATAAAGGTCCAAGGGATACAGAAAACCTGGAGTGAAACATCGGAATCTAAAAAATAGTGTTAATGGTATGGTTCAAAACATAGACAGTAATAAGAGTCAGTCTTCTTGTACTTAAGTCGGCATTGTGCCTTTTGTATTTAATTCCGATGCAATTTCTGTGTTTCATCGTCAATAAGAAGGTCAGAGGGATACAGTAAACGTGAAGTGAAGCATCAGAATCTATAGCTAGTGTCACAGGAATGGTTCAAACATAGTCAGTAAGAAGAGTCAGTCTTCTTGTCCTTAAGTCGGCATTGTGCATTTTGTATGTAATTCCGATGCAATTTCTGTGTTTCATCGTCAATAAGAAGGTCCAAGGGATACAGTAAACCTGGAGTGAAGCATCAGAATCTGTAACTAGTGTCACAGTAATGGTTCAAAACATAGACAGTAAGAAGAGTCAGTCTTCTTGTACTTAATTCGGCATTGTGCCTTTAGTATTTAATTCCGATGCAATTTCTGTGTTTCATCGTCAATAAGACGTTCCAAGGGATACAGTAAACATCAAGTGAAGCGTCGGAATCTATTACGGGTGTCACAGGAATGGTTCAAAACATAGTCAGTGGGAAGAGTCGGTCTTCTTGTACTTAAGTCGGCGTTGTGCCTTTTGTATTTAATTCCGATGCATTTTCTGTGTTTCATCGTCAATAAGAAGGTCCAAGGGATACAGTAAACCTGAAGTGAAGCATCGGAATCTATAACTAGTGTCACAGGAATGGTTCAAAGCATAGTCCGTAAGAAGAGTCAGACTTCTAGTACTTAAGTGGGCATTGTTCCTTTTGTATTTAATTCCGATGCAATTTCTGTGTTTCATCGTCAATAGGGAGGTCCAAGTGATACAATAAACCTGAAGTGAAGCATCGAAATCTATAACTAGTATCGTAGAAATGGTTCAAAACATAGACAGAACGCAGAGTCAGTCTTGTTGTACTTAAGTCGGCATTGTGCCTTTTGTATTTAATTCCGATGCAATTTCTGTGTTTCATCGTCAATAAGAAGGGCAGAGGGATACAGTAAACCTGAAGTGAAGCATCTGAATCTATAACTAGTGTCACAGGAATGGTTCAAAGCATAGAGAGTTGGAAGAGTCAGTCTTCTTGTACTTAAGTCGGCATTGTGCCTTTTGTATTTAATTCCGACGAAATTTCTGTGTTTCATCGTCAATAAGAACGTCAGAGGGATACAGTAAATCTGAAGTGAAGCATCGGAATCTGTAACTAGTGTCACAGGAATGGTACAAGACATAGACAGTAAGAAGAGTCAGTATTCTTGTACTTAAGTCAGCATTGTGCTTTTTGTATTTAATTCCGATGTAATTTCTGTGTTTTATCGTCAATAAGAAGGTCAGAGGGATACAGTAAACCTGAAGTGAAGCTTCGCAATCTATAACTAGTGTCACAGGAATGGTTCAAAACATAGACAGTAGGAAGAGTCGGTCTTCATGTACTTAAGTCGGCATTGTGCCTTTCGTATTTCATTCCGATGCATTTTCTGTGTTTCATCGTCAATAAGAAGGTCCAAGGGATACAGTAAACCTGAAGTGAAGCATCGGAATTTATAATTAGTGTCACTGGAATGGTTCAAAACATAGTCAGTAAGGAGAGTCAGTCTTCTTGTACTTAAGTCGGCATTGTGCCTTTTGTATTTAATTCCGATGCAATTTCTGTGTTCCACCGTCAATAAGAAGGACCAAGGGATACAGTAAACCTGGGGTGAAGCATAGGAATCTATAACTAGTGTCACAGGGATGGTTCAAAACATAGACAGTCAGAAGAGTCTGTCTTCTTGTACTTAAGTCGGCATTGTGCCTTTTCTATTTAATTCCGGTGCAATTTCTGTGTTTCATCGTCAATAAGAGTGTCAGAGGGATACAGTAATCCTGAAGTGAAGCATTGGAATCGATAACTAGTGTCACAGGAATGGTTCAAAACATAGTCAGTAAGAAGAGTCATTCTTGTTGTTCTTAATTCGGCATTGTGCCTTTTGTATTTAATTCCGATGCAATTTCTGTGTTTCATCGTCAATACGAAGGTCCAAGGGATACAGTAAACCTGAAGTGAAGCTTCGGAATCTATAGCTAGTGTCACAGGAATGGTTCGAAACATAGTCTGTTAGAAGAGTCAGTCTTCTTGTACTTAAGTCGGCATTGTGCCTTTTGTAATTAATTCCGATGCAATTTCTGTGTTTCATCGTTTAATAAGAAGGTCCAAGGGATACAGTAAACCTGGAGTGACGCAACGGAATCTATAACTAGTGTCACAGGAATGGTTCAAAACAAAGTCAGTAAGAAGAGTCAGTCTTCTTGTCCTTAAGTCGGCGTAGTGCCTTTTGTAATTAATTCCGATGCAATTTCTGTGTTTCATCGTCAATAAGAAGGTCCAAGGGATACAGTAAACTTTGAGTGAAGCATCGGAATCTATAACTAGTGTCACAGGAATGGTTCAAAACATAGTCAGTAAGAATAGTCAGTCTTATTGTACTTAAGTCATCATTGTGCATTTTCTATCTAATTCTGATGCAATTTCAGTGTTTCATCGTCAATATGAAGGTCCAACCGATACAGTAAACCTGGAGTGAAGCATCGGAATCTATAACTAGTGTCACAGGAATGGTTCAAATCATAGACTGTAAGAAGAGTCAGACTTCTTTTACTTAAGTCGGCATTGTGCCTTTTGTATTTAATTCCGATGCAATTTCTGTGTTTCATTGTCAATAAGAAAGTCCAAGGGATACAGTAAACCTGGAGTGAAGCATCGGAGTCTATCACTAGTGTCACAGGACTGGTTCAAAAATAGACAGTAGGAAGAGTCAGTCTTCTTGAACTTAATTCGGCATTGTGCCTTTTGTATTTAATTCCGATGCAATTTCTGTGTTTCATCATCAATAAGAAGGTCAGAGGGATACAGTAAACCTGAAGTGAAGCATCGGAATCCATAGCTAGTGTCACAGGAATGGTTCAAACGTAGTCAGTAATGTGTGTCAGTCTTATTGTACTTAAATCGGCATTGTGCCTTTTCTATTTAATTCCGATGCAATTTCTGTGTTTCATCGTCAATAAGAAGATCCAAGGGATATAGTAAACCTGGAGTGAAGCATCGGAATTTATAACTATTGTCACAGGAATGGTTCAAAACATAGACAGTAAGAAGAGTCAGTCTTCTTGTACTTACGTCGACATTGTGCCTATTCTATTTATTTCCGATGCAATTTCTGTGTTTCATCGTCAATAAGAAGGTCAGAGGGATACAATAAACCTGTAGTGAAGCATCGGAATCTGTAACTAGTGTCACAGGAATGGTTCAAATCATAGACAGTAAGAAGAGTTGGTCTTCGTGTACTTAAGTCGGCATTTTGCCTTTTCTATTTAATTCCGATGCAATTTCTGTGTTTCATCGTCAATATAAAGGTCCAAGGGATACAGAAAACCTGGAGTGAAACATCGGAATCTATAAAATAGTGTCAATGGTATGGTTCAAAACATAGGCAGTAATAAGAGTCAGTCTTCTTGTACTTAAGTCGGCATTGTGCCTTTTGTATTTAATTCCGATGCAATTTCTGTGTTTCATCGTCAATAAGAAGGTCAGAGGGATACAGTAAACGTGAAGTGAAGCATCAGAATCTATAGCTAGTGTCACAGGAATGGTTCAAAGTATAGTCAGTAAGAAGAGTCAGTCTTCTTGTCCTTAAGTCGGCATTGTGCATTTTGTATGTAATTCCGATGCAATTTCTGTGTTTCATCGTCAATAAGAAGGTCCAAGGGATACAGTAAACCTGGAGTGAAGCATCAGAATCTGTAACTAGTGTCACAGTAATGGTTCAAAACATAGACAGCAAGAAGAGTCAGTCTTCTTGTACTTAATTCGGCATTGTGCCTTTAGTATTTAATTCCGATGCAATTTCTGTGTTTCATCGTCAATAAGACGTTCCAAGGGATACAGTAAACATCAAGTGAAGCGTCGGAATCTATTACGGGTGTCACAGGAATGGTTCAAAACATAGTCAGTCGGAAGAGTCGGTCTTCTTGTACTTAAGTCGGCGTTGTGCCTTTTGTATTTAATTCCGATGCATTTTCTGTGTTTCATCGTCAATAAGAAGGTCCATGGGATACAGTAAACCTGAAGTGAAGCATCGGAATTTATAACTAGTCTCACAGGAATGGTTAAAAACATAGTCAGTAAGGAGAGTCAGTCTTCTTGTACTTAAGTCGGCATTGTGCCTTTTGTATTTATTTCCGATGCAATTTCTGTGTTTCATCGTCAATAAGAAGGACCAAGGGATACAGTAAACCTGGAGTGAAGCATCGGAATCTATAACTAGCGTCACAGGAATGGTTCAAAACATAGTCAGTAAGAAGAGTCTGTCTTTTTGTACTTAAGTCTTCATTGTGCCTTTTCTATTTAATTCGGATGTAATTTCTGTGTTTCATCGTCAATAAGAAGGTCAGAGGGATACAGTAAACCCGAAGTGAAGCATCGGAATCTATAACTAGTGTCACAGGAATCGTTCAAAACATAGTCAGTAAGAAGAGTCAATCTTCTTGTACATAAGTAGGCATTGTGCCTTTCGTATTTAATTCCGATACAATTTCTGTGTTTCACCGGCAATAAGAATGTCAAAGGGATACAGGAAACCTGAAGTGAAGCATCGGAATCTATAACTAGTGTCACTGGAATGGTTCAAAATATAGACAGTAAGAAGAGTCAGTCTTCTTGTACTTAAGTCGGCATTGTGCCTTTTGTAATTAATTCCGATGCAATTTCTGTGATTCATCGTCAATAAGGAGGCCCAAGGGATACAGTAAACCTGAAGTGAAGCATCGGACACTATAACTAGTGTCACAGAAATGGTTCAAAACATAGACAGTAGAAGAGTCAGTCTTCTTGTACTTAAGTCGGCATTGTGCCTTTTGTACTTAATTCCGATGCAATTTCTGTGTTTCATCGTCAATAGGAAGGTCAGAGGGAAACAGTAAACCTGAAGTGAAGCATCGGAATCTGTAACTAGTGTCACAGGAATGGTTCAAAACATAGACAGTATGAAGAGTCAGTCTTCTTGTCCTTAAGTCGGCAATGTGACTTTTGTACTTAATTCCGAAGCAATTTCTGTTTATCATCGTCAATAAGAAGGTCAGTGGGATACAGTACTCCTAAAGTGAAGCATCGGAATTAAATACGAATATCACAATGCCAACTTATGTACAAGAAGACTGACTCTTCTTACTGACTATGTTTGAACGATTCCTGTGACACTAGTTATAGATTCCGATGCTTCACTTCAGGTTTACTGTATCCCTCTGACCTTCTTATTGACGATGAAACACAGAAATTGCATCGGAATTAAATAGATAAGGCACAATGCCGACTTAAGTACAAGAAGGCTGACCCTTCTTACTGTCTATAATTTGAACCATTCCTATGACACTAGTTGTACATTCCGATGCTTCACTTCAGGCTCACTGTATCCCTTGGACCTTCTTATTGACGATGAAACACAGAAATTGCATCAGAATTAAATACAAAAGGCACAATGCCGACTTAAGGACAAGAAGACTGACTCTTCTTACTGACTACGTATTGAACCATTCCTGTGACACTACCTATAGAGTCCGATGCTTCACATCTGGTATACTGTAACCCTCAGACCTTTTTATTGACGATGAAACACAGAAATTGCATCGGAATTAAATACAAAAGGTACAATGCTGACTTAAGTACAAGAAGACTGACGCTTCTTACTGTCTACGTATGAACCATTCCTGTGACACTAGTTATAGATTCCGATGCTTCACTTCAGGTTTCCTGCATCCCTCTGACCTTCTTATTGACGGTGAAACACAGAAATTGCATCAGAAATAAATACGAAATGCACAATGCCAACTTAAGTACAGGAAGATTGACTTTTCTTACTGACTATGTTTTGAACCATTCCTGTGACGCGAGTTATAGATTCCGATGCTTCACTTCAGGATTACTGTATCCCTCTGACCTTCTTAGCGATGATGAAACATAGAAATTGAATCGGAATAAGATACAAAAGGCACAATGCCGACTTAAGTACAGGAAGACTGACTCTTCTCACTGTCTATGTTTTGAACCATTCCTGTGACACTAGTTATAGATTCCGATGCTTCACTTCAGGTTTACTGTATCCCTTAGACCTTCTTATTGACGATGAAACACAGAAATTGCGTCGGAATTAAATACAAAAGGCAAATGCCGACTAAAGTACACGAAGACTGACTCTTCTTACTGTCTATGTTTTGAACTATTCCTGTGACACAAGTAATAGATTCCGATGCTACACACCAGATTTACTGTATCCCTCGGACCTTCTCATTGACGATGAATTACAGAAATTGCATCGCAATTAAATACAAAAGGCACAATGCCGACTTAAGGACAAGAAGACTGACTCTTCTTACTGACTATGTTTTTAACCATTCCTGTGACACTAGTTATAGATTCCGATGCTTCACTTCAGGTTTACTGCATACCTTGGACCTTCTTGTTGACGATGAAACACAGAAATTGCATCGGAATTAAATACAAACGGCACAATGCCGACTTAAGTACAATAAGACTGACTCTTCTTACTGTCTATGTTTTGAACCATTCCGTTGACACTAGTTATAGATTCCGATGCTTCACTCCATGTTTACTGTTTCCCATGGACCTTCTTATTGACGATGAAACACAGAAATTGCATCGGAATTAAATAGAAAAGGCACAATGAAGACATAAGTACAAGAAGACTGACTCTTCCTACTGTCTATGTTTTGAACCATTCCTGTGACACTAGTTTTTTATTCCGATGCTTCACTTCAGGTTTACTGAATCCCTTGGCCCTTCTTATTGACGATGAAACACAGAAATTGCATCGGAATTAAATAGTTAAAGCAGAATGCCGACTTAAGTACAAGAATACTGACTTATCTTACTGTCTACGTTTTGAACCGTCCCTGTGAGAATAGTTATAGATTCCGATGCTTCAGTCCAGGTTTACTGTATCCCTTGGACCTTCTTATTGACGATGAAACACCGAAATTGCATCGGAATTAAATACAAAAAGCACAATGCCGACTTAAGTACAAGAAGACTGACTCTTCTTACTGACTATGTTTTGAACCATTCCTGTAACACTAGTTATAGATTCCGTTGCTTCACTTCAGGTTTACTGTATCCCTCTGACCTTCTTATTGACGATGAAACATAGAAATTGCATCGGAATTAAATAGAAAACGCACGATACCGACTTAAGTACAAGAAGACTGACTCTTCCTACTGTCTATGTTTCAACCATTCCTGTGACACTAATTTTTTATTCAGATGCTTCACTTGAGGTTTGCTGTATCCCTCGGACCTTCTTATGGACGATGAAACACAGAAATTGCGTCGGAATGAAATACAAAAAGCACAATGCCGACTTAAGTACAAGAAGACTGAATCTTCCAACTTTCTATGTTTTGAACCATTCCTGTGACTCTAGTTATAGATTCCGATGCTTCACTTCAGGTTTACTGTATCCCTCTGACCTTATTGACGATGAAACACATAAATTGCATCAGAATTAAATACAAAAGGCACAATGCCGAATTAAGTACAAGAAGAATGACTCTTCTTACTGTATATGTTTTGAACCATTCCTGTGACACTAGTTATAGACATCGATGCTTCACTCCAGGTTTTCTGTATCCCTTGGACCTTCTTATTGGCGATGAAACACAGATATTGCCTCGGAATTAAATACAAAAGGCACAATTCCGACTTAAGTAAAAGAAGTCTGACTCTTCTTACTGTCTATGATTTGAACCATTCCTGTGACACTAGTTATAGATTCCGATGCTTCACTCCAGGTTTACTGTATCCCTTGGACCTTCTTATTGACGATGAAACACAGAAACTGCATCAGCATTAAATAGAAAAGGCACAATGCCGACTTAAGGACAAGAAGACTGACTCTTCTTACTGACTTTGCTTTGAACCATTCCTGTGACACTAGTTATAGATTCCGATGCTTCACTTCAGGTTTATTGTATCCCTCTGACCTTCTTATTGGCGATGAAACACAGAAATTGCATCGGAATTAAATAGAAAAGGCACAATGCCGACTTAAGTACAAGAAGACTGACTCTTCTTACTGACTATATTTTGAACCATTCCTGTGACACTAGTTATAGATTCCGATGCTTCAGTCGAGGTTTACTGTATCGGTTGGACCTTCATATTGACGATGAAACGCAGAAATTGCATCAGAATTAAATAGGAAATGCACAATGATGACTTAAGTACAATAAGACTGACTCTTCTTACTGACTATGTTTTGAACCATTCCTGTGGCACTAGCTATAGATTCCGAAGCTTCACTTCAGGTTTACTGTATCCCTTGGACCATCATATTGACTAAGAAACACAGAAATTGCATTGGAATTAAATTCAAAAGGCACAACGCCGACTTAAGGACAAGAAGACTGACTCTTCTTACTGACTTTGTTTTTAACCATTCCTGTGACACTAGTTATAGATTCCGATGCTTCACTTCAGGATTATTGTATCCCTCTGACATTCTTATTGACGATGAAACACAGAAATTGCATCGGAATTAAATAGAAAAGGCACAATGTCGACGTAAGTACAAGAAGACTGACTCTTCTTACTGTCTATGTTTTGAACCATTCCTGTGACACTAGTTATAGATTCCGATGCTTCACTCCAGGTTTACTACATCCCTTGGACCTTCTTATTGACGATGAAACACAGAAACTGCATCGGAATTAAATAGAAAAGGCACAATGCCGACTTAAGTACAAGAAGACTGACTCTCCTTACTGACTATATTTTGAACCATTCCTGTGACACTAGTTATAGATTCCGATGCTTCAGTCGAGGTTCTCTGTATCGGTTGGACCTTCATATTGACGATGAAACGCAGAAATTGCATCAGAATTAAATAGAAAATGCACAATGATGACTTAAGTACAATAAGACTGACTCTTCTTACTGACTATTTTTGAAGCATTCCTGTGACACTAGTTATAGATCCGATGCTTCACTTCATTTTTACTTTATACCTTGGACCTTCTTATTGACGATGAAACACAGAAATTGCATCGGAATTAAATACAAAAGGCACAAAGCAGAATTAAGGTCAAGAAGACTGACTCCTCTTACTGTCTATGCTTCGAACCATTCCTGTGACAGTAGTTATAGATTCCGATGCTTCACTCCAGGTTTACTGTATCCCTTGGACCTTCTTATTGACGATGAAACACAGAAATTGCATCGGAATTAATTACAAAAGGCACAATGCCGACATAAGGACAAGAAGACTGACTCTTCTTGCTGACTATGTTTTGAAGCATTCCTGTGCCACTAGCTATGGACTCCGAAGCTTTACTTCAGGTTTACCGTATCCCTTGGACCATCATATTGACGAAGAAACACAGAAATTGCATTGGAATTAAATTCAAAAGGCACAATGCCGACTTAAGGACAAGAAGACTGACTCTTCTTATCGACTTTGTTTTGAACCATTCCTGTGACACTAGTTATAGATTCCGATGCTTCACTTCAGGTTTATTGTATCCCTCTGACCTTCTTATTGACGATGAAACACAGAAATTGCATCGGAATTAAATAGAAAAGGCACAATGTCGACGTAAGTACAAGAAGACTGACTCTTCTTACTGTCTATGTTTTGAACCATTCCTGTGACACTAGTTATAGATTCCGATGCTTCACTCCAGGTTTACTGCATCCCTTGGACCTTCTTATTGACGATGAACTACAGAAATTGCATCGGAATTAAATACAAAAGGCGCAATGCCGACTTAAGTACAAGAAGACTAACTCTTCTTACTGACTATGTTTTGAACCATTCCTGTGACACTAGTTATGGATTCCGATGCTTCACTTCAGGTTTACTGTATCCCTCTGACCTTCTTATTGACGATGAAACACAGAAATCGCATCAGAATTAAATAGAAAAGGCACAATGCCGACTTAAGTACAAGAAGACTGACTCTTCTTACTGTCTATGTTTTGAACCATCCCTGTGACACTGGTTATAGATTCCGATGCTACACTCCAGTTTTACTGTAACCCTTGGACCTTCTAATTGAAGATGAAACACAGAAATTGCATCGGAATTAAATAAAAAAGCACAATGCCTACTTAAGTACAAGAAGACTGACTCTTCTTGCCGTCTATGTTTTGAACCATTCCTGTGACACTACTTACTGATTCCGATGCTTCACTCCAGGTTTACTGTTTCCCTTCGACCTTCTTATTGACGCTGAAACACAGAAATCGCATCAGAATTAAATAGAAAAGGCACAATGCCGACTTAAGTACAAGAAGACTGACTCTTCTTACTGACTATATTTTGAACCATTCCTGTGACACTAGTTATAGATTCCGATGCTTCAGTCGAGGTTTACTGTATCGTTTGGACCTTCATATTGACGATGAAACGCAGAAATTGCATCAGAATTAAATAGGAAATGCACAATGATGACTTAAGTACAATAAGACTGACTCTTCTTACTGACTGTGTTTTGAACCATTCCTGTGACACTAGTTATAGATCCGATGCTTCACTTCATTTTTACTGTATACCTTGGACCTTCTTATTGACGATGAAACACAGAAATTGCATCGGAATTAAATACAAAAGGCACAAAGCAGAATTAAGGTCAAGAAGACTGACTCTTCTTACTGTCTATGCTGTGAACCATTCCTGTGACACTAGTTATAGATTCCGATGCTTCACTCCAGGTTTACTGTATCCCTTGGACCTTCTTATTGACGATGAAACACAGAAATTGCATCGGAATTAATTACAAAAGGCACAATGCCGACATAAGGACAAGAAGACTGACTCTTCTTACTGACTAAGTTTTGAAGCATTCCTGTGGCACTAGCTATAGATTCCGAAGCTTCACTTCAGGTTTACTGTATCCCTTGGACCTTCTTATTGACGATGAAACACAGAAATTGCATCGGAATTAATTACAAAAGGCACAATGCCGACATAAGGACAAGAAGACTGACTCTTCTTACTGACTAAGTTTTGAAGCATTCCTGTGGCACTAGTTATAGATTCCGATGCTTCACTTCAGGTTTATTGTATCCCTCTGACATTCTTATTGACGATGAAACACAGAAATTGCATCGGAATTAAATAGAAAAGGCACAATGTCGACGTAAGTACAAGAAGACTGACTCTTCTTACTGTCTATGTTTTGAACCATTCCTGTGACACTAGTTATAGATTCCGATGCTTCACTCCAGGTTTACTACATCCCTTGGACCTTCGTATTGACGATGAAACACAGAAACTGCATCGGAATTAAATAGAAAAGGCACAATGCCGACTTAAGTACAAGAAGACTGACTCTCCTTACTGACTATGTTTTAAACCATTCCATTGACACTAGTTACAGATTCCGATGCTTCACTCCAGGTTTACTGTATCCCTTGGACCTTCTTATTGACGATGAAACACAGGAAATGCATCGGAATTAAATACAAACCGCACAATGCCGACTTAAGGACAAGAAGCTGACTCTTCTTACTGACTTTTCTTTGAACCATTCCTGTGACACTAGTTATAGATTCCGATGCTTCACTTCAGGTTTATAGTATCCCTCTGTTCTTCTTATTGACGATGAAACACAGAAATTGCATCGGAATTAAATAGAAAAGGCACAATGCCGACTTAAGTACAAGAAGACTGACTCTTCTTACTGACTATGATTTGAACCATTCCTGTGACACTAGTTACAGACTCCGATGCTTCACTCCAGGTGTACTGTATCCCTTGGTCCTTCTTATTGACGATTAAACACAGAAATTGCATCGGAATTAAATAGAAATGGCACAATGCCGACTTAAGTACAAGAAGACTGACTCTTCTTACTGACTATGTTTTGAACCATTCCTGCGAAACTAGTTATAGATTCCGATGCTTCGCTCTAGGCTTACTGTATCCCTTGGACCTTCTTATTGACGATGAAACACAGAAATTGCATCGGAATTAAATAAAAAAGCACAATGCCTACTTAAGTACAAGAAGACTGACTCTTCTTGCCGTCTATGTTTTGAACCATTCCTGTGACACTACTTACAGATTCCGATGCTTCACTCCAGGTTTACTGTTTCCCTTCGACCTACTTATTGACGCTGAAACACAGATATTGCATCGGAATTAAATACAAAAGGCACAATGCCGACTTAAGTACAAGAAGACTGACTCTTCTTACTGACTATGCTTTGAACCATTCCTGTGACACTAGTTGTAGATTACGATGCTTCACTGCAGGTTTACTGTATCCCTTGGACCTTCCTATGGACGATGAGACACAGAAATCGCATCGGAATTAAATAGAAAAAGCACAATGCCGACTGAAGTACAAGAAGACTGACTCTTCTTACTGACTATATTTTGAACCATTCCTGTGACACTAGTTATAGATTCCGATGCTTCAGTCGAGGTTCTCTGTATCGGTTGGACGTTCATATTGACGATGAAACGCAGAAATTGCATCAGAATTAAATAGAAAATGCACAATGATGACTTAAGTACAATAAGACTGACTCTTCTTACTGACTATTTTTGAAGCATTCCTGTGACACTAGTTATAGATCCGATGCTTCACTTCATTTTTACTTTATACCTTGGACCTTCTTATTGACGATGAAACACAGAAATTGCATCGGAATTAAATACAAAAGGCACAAAGCAGAATTAAGGTCAAGAAGACTGACTCCTCTTACTGTCTATGCTTCGAACCATTCCTGTGACACTAGTTATAGATTCCGATGCTTCACTCCAGGTTTACTGTATCCCTTGGACCTTCTTATTGACGATGAAACACAGAAATTGCATCGGAATTAATTACAAAAGGCACAATGCCGACATAAGGACAAGAAGACTGACTCTTCTTGCTGACTATGTTTTGAAGCATTCATGTGCCACTAGCTATGGAGTCCGACGCTTTACTTCAGCTTTACTGTATCCCTTGGACCATCATATTGACGAAGAAACACAGAAATTGCATTGGAATTAAATTCAAAAGGCACAATGCCGACTTAAGGACAAGAAGACTGACTCTTCTTATCGACTTTGTTTTGAACCATTCCTGTGACACTAGTTATGGATTCCGATGCTTCACTTCAGGTTTATTGTATCCCTCTGACCTTCTTATTGACGATGAAACACAGAAATTGCATCGGAATTAAATAGAAAAGGCACAATGTCGACGTAAGTACAAGAAGACTGACTCTTCTTACTGTCTATGTTTTGAACCATTCCTGTGACACTAGTTATAGATTCCGATGCTTCACTCCAGGTTTACTGCATCCCTTGGACCTTCTTATTGACGATGAACTACAGAAATTGCATCGGAATTAAATACAAAAGGCGCAATGCCGACTTAAGTACAAGAAGACTAACTCTTCTTACTGACTATGTTTTGAACCATTCCTGTGACACTAGTTATGGATTCCGATGCTTCACTTCAGGTTTACTGTATCCCTCTGACCTTCTTATTGACGATGAAACACAGAAATCGCATCAGAATTAAATAGAAAAGGCACAATTCCGACTTAAGTACAAGAAGACTGACTCTTCTTACTGTCTATGTTTTGAACTATCCCTGTGACACTGGTTATAGATTCCGATGCTACACTCCAGTTTTACTGTAACCCTTGGACCTTCTAATTGAAGATGAAACACAGAAATTGCATCGGAATTAAAAAGAAAAGGCACAATGCCGACTTAAGTACAAGAAGACTGACTCCTCTTACTGACTATGACTTGAACCATTCCATTGCCACTAGTTATAGATTCCGATGCTTCACTCCAGGTTTACTGTATCCCTTGGACCTTCTTATTGACGATGAAACACAGAAATTGCACCGGAATTAAATAGAAAAGGCACAATGCCGACTTAAGAACAAAAACCTGAATCTTCTTACTGACTATGTTTTGAACCATTCCTGTGACACTAGTTATAGATCCGATGCTTCACTTCAGGCTTACTGTATACCTTGGACCTTCTTACTGACGATGAAACACAGAAATTGCATCGGAATTAATTACAAAAGGCACAAAGCAGAATTAAGTTCAAGAAGACTGACTCTTCTTACTGTCTATGTTTTGAACCACTCCTGTGACACTAGTTATAGATTCCGATGCTTCACTCCAGGTTTACTGTATCCCTTGGACCTTCTTATTGACGATGAAACACAGAAATTTCATCGGAATTAATTACAAAAGCCACAATGCCGACATAAGGACAAGAAGACTGACTCTTCTTACTGACTATGTTTTGAAGCATTCCTGTGACACCAGTTATAGATTCCGAAGCTTCACTTCAGGTTTATTGTATCCCTCTGACCTTCTTATTGACGATGAAACACAGAAAATGCATTGGAATTAAATAGAAAAGGCACAATGTCGACGTAAGTACAAGAAGACTGACTCTTCTTACTGTCTATGTTTTGAACCATTCCTGTGACACTAGTTATAGATTCCGATGCTTCACTCCAGTTTTACTATATCCCTCTGACCTTCTTTTTGACGATGAAACACAGAAATTGCATCGGAATTAAATAGAAAAGGCACAATGCCGACTTAAGTACAAGAAGACTGACTCTTCTTACTGACTATGCTTTGAACCATTCCATTGACACTAGTTGTAGATTCCGATGCTTCACTCCATGTTTACTGTATCCCTTGGACCTTCTTATTGACGATGAAACACAGAAATTGCATCGGAATTAAATACAAAAGGTACAATGACGAATTAAGGACAAGAAGACTGACTCTTCTTACTGTCTATGTTTTGAACCATTCCTGTGACACTAGTTATAGATTCCGATGCTTCACTCCATGTTTACTGTATCCCTTGGA
Source organism: Schistocerca piceifrons (assembly GCF_021461385.2). NCBI lineage: Eukaryota > Metazoa > Arthropoda > Insecta > Orthoptera > Acrididae > Schistocerca > Schistocerca piceifrons. The sequence goes on along the minus strand of NW_025728460.1, from coordinate 43,276 downwards.
CCTTCTTATTGACGATGAAACACAGAAATTGCATCGGAAATAAATACAAAAGGCACAATGCCGACTTAAGGACAAGAAGACTGACTCTTCTTACTGACTTTGCTTTGAACCATTCCTGTGACACTAGTTATAGATTCCGATGCTTCACTTCAGGTTTATTGTATCCCTCTGACCTTCTTATTGGCGATGAAACACAGAAATTGCATCGGAATTAAATAGAAAAGGCACAATGCCGACTTAAGTACAAGAAGACTGACTCTTCTTACTGACTATATTGTGAACCATTCCTGTGACACTAGTTATAGATTCCGATGCTTCAGTCGAGGTTTACTGTATCGGTTGGACCTTCATATTGACGATGAAACGCAGAAATTGCATCAGAATTAAATAGGAAATGCACAATGATGACTTAAGTACAATAAGACTGACTCTTCTTACTGACTATGTTTTGAACCATTCCTGCGAAACTAGTTATAGATTCCGATGCTTCGCTCTAGGCTTACTGTATCCCTTGGACCTTCTTATTGACGATGAAACACAGAAATTGCATCGGAATTAAATAAAAAAGCACAATGCCTACTTAAGTACAAGAAGACTGACTCTTCTTGCCGTCTATGTTTTGAACCATTCCTGTGACACTACTTACAGATTCCGATGCTTCACTCCAGGTTTACTGTTTCCCTTCGACCTTCTTATTGACGCTGAAACACAGATATTTCATCGGAATTAAATACAAAAGGCACAATGCCGACTTAAGTACAAGAAGACTGACTCTTCTTACTGACTATGCTTTGAACCATTCCTGTGACACTAGTTGTAGATTACGATGCTTCACTGCAGGTTTACTGTATCCCTTGGACCTTCCTATGGACGATGAGACACAGAAATCGCATCGGAATTAAATAGAAAAAGCACGATGCCGACTGAAGTACAAGAAGACTGACTCTTCTTACTGACTATATTTTGAACCATTCCTGTGACACTAGTTATAGATTCCGATGCTTCAGTCGAGGTTCTCTGTATCGGTTGGACGTTCATATTGACGATGAAACGCAGAAATTGCATCAGAATTAAATAGAAAATGCACAATGATGACTTAAGTACAATAAGACTGACTCTTCTTACTGACTATTTTTGAAGCATTCCTGTGACACTAGTTATAGATCCGATGCTTCACTTCATTTTTACTTTATACCTTGGACCTTCTTATTGACGATGAAACACAGAAATTGCATCGGAATTAAATACAAAAGGCACAAAGCAGAATTAAGGTCAAGAAGACTGACTCCTCTTACTGTCTATGCTTCGAACCATTCCTGTGACACTAGTTATAGATTCCGATGCTTCACTCCAGGTTTACTGTATCCCTTGGACCTTCTTATTGACGATGAAACACAGAAATTGCATCGGAATTAATTACAAAAGGCACAATGCCGACATAAGAACAAGAAGACTGACTCTTCTTGCTGACTATGTTTTGAAGCATTCATGTGCCACTAGCTATGGAGTCCGACGCTTTACTTCAGGTTTACTGTATCCCTTGGACCATCATATTGACGAAGAAACACAGAAATTGCATTGGAATTAAATTCAAAAGGCACAATGCCGACTTAAGGACAAGAAGACTGACTCTTCTTATCGACTTTGTTTTGAACCATTCCTGTGACACTAGTTATGGATTCCGATGCTTCACTTCAGGTTTATTGTATCCCTCTGACCTTCTTATTGACGATGAAACACAGAAATTGCATCGGAATTAAATAGAAAAGGCACAATGTCGACGTAAGTACAAGAAGACTGACTCTTCTTACTGTCTATGTTTTGAACCATTCCTGTGACACTAGTTATAAATTCCGATGCTTCACTCCAGGTTTACTGCATCCCTTGGACCTTCTTATTGACGATGAACTACAGAAATTGCATCGGAATTAAATACAAAAGGCGCAATGCCGACTTAAGTACAAGAAGACTAACTCTTCTTACTGACTATGTTTTGAACCATTCCTGTGACACTAGTTATGGATTCCGATGCTTCACTTCAGGTTTACTGTATCCCTCTGACCTTCTTATTGACGATGAAACACAGAAATCGCATCAGAATTAAATAGAAAAGGCACAATGCCGACTTAAGTACAAGAAGACTGACTCTTCTTACTGTCTATGTTTTGAACCATCCCTGTGACACTGGTTATAGATTCCGATGCTACACTCCAGTTTTACTGTAACCCTTGGACCTTCTAATTGAAGATGAAACACAGAAATTGCATCGGAATTAAAAAGAAAAGGCACAATGCCGACTTAAGTACAAGAAGACTGACTCCTCTTACTGACTATGACTTGAACCATTCCATTGCCACTAGTTATAGATTCCGATGCTTCACTCCAGGTTTACTGTATCCCTTGGACCTTCTTATTGACGATGAAACACAGAAATTGCACCGGAATTAAATAGAAAAGGCACAATGCCGACTTAAGAACAAAAACCTGAATCTTCTTACTGACTATGTTTTGAACCATTCCTGTGACACTAGTTATAGATCCGATGCTTCACTTCAGGCTTACTGTATACCTTGGACCTTCTTACTGACGATGAAACACAGAAATTGCATCGGAATTAATTACAAAAGGCACAAAGCAGAATTAAGTTCAAGAAGACTGACTCTTCTTACTGTCTATGTTTTGAACCACTCCTGTGACACTAGTTATAGATTCCGATGCTTCACTCCAGGTTTACTGTATCCCTTGGACCTTCGTATTGACGATGAAACACAGAAATTTCATCGGAATTAATTACAAAAGCCACAATGCCGACATAAGGACAAGAAGACTGACTCTTCTTACTGACTATGTTTTGAAGCATTCCTGTGACACCAGTTATAGATTCCGAAGCTTCACTTCAGGTTTATTGTATCCCTCTGACCTTCTTATTGACGATGAAACACAGAAAATGCATTGGAATTAAATAGAAAAGGCACAATGTCGACGTAAGTACAAGAAGACTGACTCTTCTTACTGTCTATGTTTTGAACCATTCCTGTGACACTAGTTATAGATTCCGATGCTTCACTCCAGTTTTACTATATCCCTCTGACCTTCTTTTTGACGATGAAACACAGAAATTGCATCGGAATTAAATAGAAAAGGCACAATGCCGACTTAAGTACAAGAAGACTGACTCTTCTTACTGACTATGCTTTGAACCATTCCATTGACACTAGTTGTAGATTCCGATGCTTCACTCCATGTTTACTGTATCCCTTGGACCTTCTTATTGACGATGAAACACAGAAATTGCATCGGAATTAAATACAAAAGGTACAATGACGAATTAAGGACAAGAAGACTGACTCTTCTTACTGTCTATGTTTTGAACCATTCCTGTGACACTAGTTATAGATTCCGATGCTTCATTCCATGTTTACTGTATCCCTTGGACCTTCTTATTGACGATGAAACACAGAAATTGCATCGGAATTAAATACAAAAGGCACAATGCCGACTTAAGGACAAGAAGACTGACTCTTCTTACTGACTTTGCTTTGAACCATTCCTGTGACACTAGTTATAGATTCCGATGCTTCACTTCAGGTTTATTGTACCCCTCTGACCTTCTTATTGGCGATGAAACACAGAAATTGCATCGGAATTAAATAGAAAAGGCACAATGCCGACTTAAGTACAAGAAGACTGACTCTTCTTACTGACTATATTGTGAACCATTCCTGTGACACTAGTTATAGATTCCGATGCTTCAGTCGAGGTTTACTGTATCGGTTGGACCTTCATATTGACGATGAAACGCAGAAATTGCATCAGAATTAAATAGGAAATGCACAATGATGACTTAAGTACAATAAGACTGACTCTTCTTACTGACTATGTTTTGAACCATTCCTGTGACACCAGTTATAGATCCGATGCTTCACTTCATTTTTACTGTATACCTTGGACCTTCTTATTGACGATGAAACACAGAAATTGCATCGGAATTAAATACAAAATGCACAAAGCAGAATTAAGGTCAAGAAGACTGACTCTTCTTACTGTCTATGCTTTGAACCATTCCTGTGACACTAGTTATAGATTCCGATGCTTCACTCCAGGTTTACTGTATCCCTTGGACCTTCTTATTGACGATGAAACACAGAAATTGCATCGGAATTAATTACAAAAGGCACAATGCCGACATAAGGACAAGAAGACTGACTCTTCTTACTGACTAAGTTTTGAAGCATTCCTGTGACACTAGCTATAGATTCCGAAGCTTCACTTCAGGTTTACTGTATCCCTTGGACCATCATATTGACGAAGAAACACAGAAATTGCATTGGAATTAAATTCAAAAGGCACAATGCCGACTTAAGGACAAGAAGACTGACTCTTCTTACTGACTTTGTTTTGAACCATTCCTGTGACACTAGTTATAGATTCCGATGCTTCACTTCAGGTTTATTGTATCCCTCTGACCTTCTTATTGACGATGAAACACAGAAATTGCATCGGAATAAAATAGAAAAGGCACAATGTCGACGTAGGTACAAGAAGACTGACTCTTCTTGCTGTCTATGTTTTGAACCATTCCTGTGACACTAGTTATAGATTCCGATGCTTCACTCCAGGTTTACTACATCCCTTGGACCTTCTTATTGACGATGAAACACAGAAACTGCATCGGAATTAAATAGAAAAGGCACAATGCCGACTTAAGTACAAGAAGACTGACTCTAATTACTGACTATGTTTTAAACCATTCCATTGACACTAGTTACATATTCCGATGCTTCACTCCAGGTTTACTGTATCCCTTGGACCTTCTTATTGACGATGAAACACAGGAATTGCATCGGAATTAAATACAAACCGCACAATGCCGACTTAAGGACAAGAAGCTGACCCTTCTTACTGACTTTTCTTTGAACCATTCCTGTGACACTAGTTATAGATTCCGATGCTTCACTTCAGGTTTATAGTATCCCTCTGTTCTTCTTATTGACGATGAAACACAGAAATTGCATCGGAATTACATAGAAAAGGCACAATGCCGACTTAAGTACAAGAAGACTGCCTCTTCTTACTGGCTATGCTTTGAACCATTCCTGTGACACTAGTTATAGATTCCGATGCTTCACTCCAGGTTTACTGCATCCCTTGGACCTTCTTATTGACGATGAACTACAGAAATTGCATCGGAATTAAATACAAAAGGCACAATTCCGACTTAAGTACAAGAAGACTAACTCTTCTTACTGACTATGTTTTGAACCATTCCTGTGACACTAGTTATGGATTCCGATGCTTCACTTCAGGTTTACTGTATCCCTCTGACCTTCTTATTGACGATGAAACACAGAAATCGCATCAGAATTAAATAGAAAAGGCACAATGCCGACTTAAGTACTAGAAGACTGACTCTTCTTACTGTCTATGTTTTGAACCATCCCTGTGACACTAGTTATAGATTCCGATGCTTCACTCCAAGTTTACTGTATCCCTTGGTCCTTCTTATTGACGATGAAACACAGAGATTGCATCGGAATTAAATTCAAAAGGCACAATGCCGACTTAAGTACAAGAAGACTGACTCTTCTTACTGACTATGCTTTGAACCATTCCTGTGACACTAGTTATAAATTCCGATGCTTCACTTCAGGTTTACTGTATCCCTTGGACCTTCTTATTGACGATGAAACACAGAAATTGCATCGGAAATAAATACAAAAGGCACAATGCCGACTTAAGTACAAGAAGACTAACTCTTCTTACTGACTATGTTTTGAACAATTCCTGTGTCACTAGTTGTGGATTCCGATGCTTCACTTCAGGTTTACTTTATCCCTCTGACCTTCTTATTGACGATGAAACACAGAAATTGCATCAGAATTAAATAGAAAAGGCACAAAGCCGACTTAAGGACAAGAAGACTGAGTCTTCTTAATGACCTTGTTTCGAACCGTTCCTGTGACACTAGTTATAGTTTCCGATGCTCCACTTCAGGATTACTGTATCCCTCTGACCTTCTTATTGACGATGAAACACAGAAATTGCATCAGAATTAAATTGAAAAGGCACAATGCCGACTTAAGTACAACAAGGCTGACTCTTCTTACTGTCTATGTTTTGAGCCATCCCTGTGACACTAGTTATAGATTCCGATGCTTCACTCCAGGTTTACTGTATCCCTTGGTCCTTCTTATTGACGATGAAACACAGAGATTGCATCGGAATTAAATTCAAAAGGCACAATGCCGACTTAAGTACAAGAAGACTGACTCTTCTTACTGACTATGCTTTGAACCATTCCTGTGACACTAGTTATAAATTCCGATGCTTCACTTCAGGTTTACTGTATCCCTTGGACCTTCTTATTGACGATGAAACACAGAAATTGCATCGGAATTAATTACAAAAGGCACAATGCCGACTTAAGTACAAGAAGACTGACTCTTCTCACTGACTATGCTTTGAACCATTCCTGTGACACTAGTTATAGATTCCGATGCTTCAGTCGAGGTTTACTGTATCCCTTGGACCTTCTTATTGACGATGAAACACAGAAATTGCATCGGAATTAATTACAAAAGGCTCAATGCCGACTTAAGGACAAGAAGACTGACTCTTCTTACTGACTATGTTTTGAACCATTCCTGTGACACTAGCTATAGATTCAGATGCTTCACTTCAGGTTTATTGTATCCCTCTGACCTTCTTATTGACGATGAAACACAGATATTGCATCGGAATTAAATAGAAAAGGCACAATGTCGACGTAAGTACAAGAAGTCTGACTCTTCTTACTGTCTATGTTTTGAACCATTCCTGTGACACTAGTTATAGATTCCGATGCTTCACTCCAGTTTTACTATATCCCTTGGACCTTCTTATTGACGTTGAAACACAGAAATTGCATCGGAATTTAAAAGAAAAGGCACAATGCCGACTTAAGTACAAGAAGACTGACTCCTCTTTCTGACTATGTCTTGAACCATTCCATTGACACTAGTTATAGATTCCGATGCTTCACTCCAGGTTTACTGTATCCCTTGGACCTTCTTATTGACGATGAAACACAGAAATTGCATCGGAATTAAATAGAAAAGGCACAATGCCGACTTAAGTACAAACCCTGACTCTTCTTACAGACTATGTTTTGAACCATTCCTGTGACACTATTTATAGATCCGATGCTTCACTTCAGGCTTACTGTATACCTTGGACCTTCTTATTGACGATGAACCACAGAAATTGCATCGGAATTAAATACAAAAGGCACAAAGCAGAATTAAGGTCAAGAAGACTGACTCTTCTTACTGTCTATGTTTTGAACCTCTCCTGTGACACTAGTTATAGATTCCGATGCTTCACTCCAGGTTTATAGTATCCCTCTGTTCTTCTTATTGACGATGAAACACAGAAATTGCATCGGAATTAAATAGAAAAGGCACAATGCCGACTTAAGTACAAGAAGACTGACTCTTCTTACTGACTATGTTTTGAACCATTCCTGTAACACTAGTTATAGATTCCGATGCTTCACTCCAGGTTTACTGCATCCCTTGGACCTTCTTATTGACGATGAACTACAGAAATTGCATCGGAATTAAATACAAAAGGCACAATGCCGACTTAAGTACAAGAAGACTAACTCTTCTTACTGACTATGTTTTGAACCATTCCTGTGACACTAGTTATGGATTCCGATGCTTCACTTCAGGTTTACTGTATCCCTCTGACCTTCTTATTGACGATGAATCACATAAATCGCATCAGAATTAAATAGAAAAGGCACAATGCCGACTTAAGTACAAGAAGACTGACTCTTCTTACTGTCTATGTTTTGAACCATCCCTGTGACACTAGTTATAGATTCCGATGCTTCACTCCAAGTTTACTGTATCCCTTGGTCCTTCTTATTGACGATGAAACACAGAAATTGCATCGGAATTAAATTCAAAAGGCACAATGCCGACTTAAGTACAAGAAGACTGACTATTCTTACTGACTATGCTTTGAACCATTCCTGTGACACTCGTTATAAATTCCGATGCTTCTCTTCAGGTTTACTGTATCCCTTGGACCTTCTTATTGACGATGAAACACAGAAATTGCATCGGAATTAAATACAAAAGGCACAATGCCGACATAAGTACAAGAAGACTAACTCTTCTTACTGACTATGTTTTGAACAATTCCTGTGACACTAGTTATGGATTCCGATGCTTCACTTCAGGTTTACTTTATCCCTCTGACCTTCTTATTGACGATGAAACACAGAAATTGCATCAGAATTAAATAGAAAAGGCACAAAGCCGACTTAAGGACAAGAAGACTGAGTCTTCTTAATGACCTTGTTTTGAACCGTTCCTGTGACACTAGTTATAGTTTCCGATGCTCCGCTTCAGGATTACTGTATCCCTCTGACCTTCTTATTGACGATGAAACACAGAAATCGCATCAGAATTAAATAGAAAAGGCACAATGCCGACTTAAGTACAACAAGGCTGACTCTTCTTACTGTCTATGTTTTGAACCATCCCCGTGACACTAGTTATAGATTCCGATGCTTCACTCCAGGTTTACTGTATCCCTTAGTCCTTCTTATTGACGATGAAACACAGCAATTGCATCGGAATTAAATACAAAAGGCACAATGCCGACTAAAGTACAAGAAGACTGACTCTCCTTACGGACTATGTTTTGAACCCTTCCTGTGACACTAGTTATAAATTACGATGCTTCACTTCAGGTTTACTGTATCCCTTGGACCTTCTTATTGACGATGAAGCACAGAAATTGCATCGGAATTAATTACAAAAGGCACAATGCCGACTTAAGTACAAGAAGACTGACTCTTCTTACTGACTATGCTTTGAACCATTCCTGTGACACTAGTTATAGATTCCGATGCTTCAGTCGAGGTTTACTGTATCCCTTGGACCTTCTTATTGACGATGAAACACAGAAATTGCATCGGAATTAATTACAAAAGGCTCAATGCCGACTTAAGGACAAGAAGACTGACTCTTCTTACTGACTATGTTTTGAACCATTCCTGTAACACTAGCTATAGATTCAGATGCTTCACTTCAGGTTTATTGTATCCCTCTGACCTTCTTATTGACGATGAAACACAGAAATTGCATCGGAATTAAATAGAAAAGGCACAATGTCGACGTAAGTACAAGAAGTCGGACTCTTCTTACTGTCTATGTTTTGAACCATTCCTGTGACACTAGTTATAGATTCCGATGCTTCACTCCAGTTTTACTATATCCCTTGGACCTTCTTATTGACGATGAAACAAAGAAATTGCATCGGAATTTAAAAGAAAAGGCACAATGCCGACTTAAGTACAAGAAGACTGACTCCTCTTTCTGACTATGCCTTGAACCATTCCATTGACACTAGTTATAGATTCCGATGCTTCACTCCATGTTTACTGTATCCCTTGGACCTTCTTATTGACGATGAAACACAGAAATTGCATCGGAATTAAATAGAAAAGGCACAATGCCGACTTAAGTACAAACCCTGACTCTTCTTACAGACTATGTTTTGAACCATTCCTGTGACACTAGTTATAGATTCCGATGCTTCACTTCAGGTTTATTGTATCCCTCTGACCTTCTTATTGACGATGAAACACAGAAATTGCATCGGAATTAAATAGAAAAGGCACAATGTCGACGTAAGTACAAGAAGACTGACTCTTCTTACTGTCTATGTTTTGAACCATTCCTGTGACACTAGTTATAGATACCGATGCTTCACTCCAGGCTTACTATATCCCTTGGCCCTTCTTATTGACGATGAAACACAGAAATTGCATCGGAATTAAATAGAAAAAGCACAATGCCGACTTAAGTACAAGAAGACTGACTCTTCTTACTGACTATGTTTTGAACCATTCCATTGACACTAGTTATAGATTCCGATGCTTCACTCCAAGTTTACTGTATCCCTTGGACCTTCTTATTGACGATGAAACACAGAAATTGCATCAGAATTAAATACAAAAGGCACAATGCCGACTTAAGTACAAGAAGACTGACTCTTCTTACTGACAATGTTTTGAGCCATTCCTGGGACACTAGTTATAAATTCCGATGCTTCACTCCAGGTTTACTGTATCCCTTGCACCTTCTTATTGACGATGAAACACAGGAATTGCATCGGAATTAAATAGAAAAGGCACAATGCCGACTTAAGTACAAAAACCGGACTCTTCTTACTGTCTATGTTTTGAACCATCCCTGTGACACTAGTTATAGATTCCGATGCTTCACTCCAAGTTTACTGTATCCCTTGGTCCTTCTTATTGACGATGAAACACAAAAATTGCATCGGAATTAAATTCAAAAGGCACAATGCCGACTTAAGTACAAGAAGACTGACTCTTCTTACTGACTATGCTTTGAACCATTCCTGTGACACTAGTTATAAATTCCGATGCTTCACTTCAGGTTTACTGTATCCCTTGGACCTTCTTATTGACGATGAAACACAGAAATTGCATCGGAATTAAATACAAAAGGCACAATGCCGACTTAAGTACAAGAAGACTAACTCTTCTTACTGACTATGTTTTGAACAATTCCTGTGACACTAGTTATGGATTCCGATGCTTCACTTCAGGTTTACTTTATCCCTCTAACCTTCTTATTGACGATGAAACACAGAAATTGCATCAGAATTAAATAGAAAAGGCACGAAGCCGACTTAAGGACAAGAAGACTGAGTCTTCTTAATGACCTTGTTTTGAACCGTTCCTGTGACACTATTTATAGTTTCCGATGCTCCACTTCAGGATTACTGTATCCCTCTGACCTTCTTATTGAGGATGAAACACAGAAATTGCATCAGAATTAAATAGAAAAGGCACAATGCCGACTTAAGTACAACAAGTCTGACTCTTCTTACTGTCTATGTTTTGAACCATCCCTGTGACACTAGTTATAGATTCCGATGCTTCACTCCAGGTTTACTGTATCCCTTAGTCCTTCTTATTGACGATGAAACACAGCAATTGCATCGGAATTAAATACAAAAGGCACAATGCCGACTAAAGTACAAGAAGACTGACTCTCCTTACTGACTATGTTTTGAACCCTTCCTGTGACACTAGTTATAAATTACGATGCTTCACTTCAGGTTTACTGTATCCCTTGGACCTTCTTATTGACGATGAAACACAGAAATTGCATCGGAATTAATTACAAAAGGCACAATGCCGACTTAAGTACAAGAAGACTGACACTTCTTACTGACTATGTTTTGAACCATTCCTGTGACACTAGTTATAGATTCCGATGCTTCAGTCGAGGTTTACTGTATCCCTTGGACCTTCTTATTGACGATGAAACACAGAAATTGCATCGGAATTAATTACAAAAGGCTCAATGCCGACTTAAGGACAAGAAGACTGACTCTTCTTACTGACTATGTTTTGAACCATTCCTGTGACACTAGCTATAGATTCAGATGCTTCACTTCAGGTTTATTGTATCCCTCTGACCTTCTTATTGACGATGAAACACAGAAATTGTATCGGAATTAAATAGAAAAGGCACAATGTCGACGTAAGTACAAGAAGTCTAACTCTTCTTACTGTCTATGTTTTGAACCATTCCTGTGACACTAGTTATAGATTCCGATGCTTCACTCCAGTTTTACTATGTCCCTTGGACCTTCTTATTGACGATGAAACACAGAAATTGCATCGGAATTTAAAAGAAAAGGCACAATGCCGACTTAAGTACAAGAAGACTGACTCCTCTTTCTGACTATGTCTTGAACCATTCCATTGACACTAGTTATAGATTCCGATGCTCACTCCAGGTTTACTGTATCCCTTGGACCTTCTTATTGACGATGAAACACAGAAATTGCATCGGAATTAAATAGAAAAGGCACAATGCCGACTTAAGTACAAACCCTGACTCTTCTTACAGACTATGTTTTGAACAGTTCCTGTGACACTATTTATAGATCCAATGCTTCACTTCAGGCTTACTGTATACCTTGGACCTTCTTATTGACGATGAACCACAGAAATTGCATCGGAATTAAATACAAAAGGCACAAAGCAGAATTAAGGTCAAGAAGACTGACTCTTCTTACTGTCTATGTTTCGAACCACTCCTGTGACACTAGTTATAGATTCCGATGCTTCACTCCAGGTTTACTGTATCCCTTGGACCTTCTTATTGACGATGAAACACTGAAATTGCATCGGAATTAATTACAAAAGGCAGAATGCCGACATAAGGACAAGAAGACTGACTCTTATTACTGACTATGTTTTGAAGCATTCCTGTGACACCAGCTATAGATTCCGAAGCTTCACTTCAGGTTTACTGTATCCCTTGGCCCTTCTTATTGACGATGAAACACAGAAATTGCATCGGAATTAAATAGAAAAAGCTCAATGCCGACTTAAGTACAAGAAGACTGACTCTTCTTACTGACTATGTTTTGAACCATTCCATTGACACTAGTTATAGATTCCGATGCTTCACTCCATGTTTACTGTATCCCTTGGACCTTCTTATTGACGATGAAACACAGAAATTGCATCGGAATTAAATACAAAAGGCACAATGCCGACTTAAGTACAAGAAGACTGACTCTTCTTACTGACCATGTTTTGGGCCATTCCTGGGACACTAGTTATAAATTCCGATGCTTCACTCCAGGTTTACTGTATCCCTTGCACCTTCTTATTGACGATGAAACACAGGAATTGCATCGGAATTAAATAGAAAAGGCACAATGCCGACTTAAGGACAAAAACCTGACTCTTCTTACTGACTATGTTTTGAACCATTCCTGTGACACTAGTTATAGATCCGATGCTTCACTTCATTTTTACTGTATACCTTGGACCTTCTTACTGACGATGAAACACAGAAATTGCATCGGAATTAAATACAAAAGGCACAAAGCAGAATTAAGGTCAAGAAGACTGACTCTTCTTACTGCCTATGCTTTGAACCATTCCTGTGACACTAGTTACAGATTCCGATGCTTCACTCCGGGTTTACTGTATCCCTTGGACCTTCTTATTGACGATGAAACACAGAAATTGCATCGGAATTAATTACAAAAGGCACAATACCGACATAAGGACAAGAAGACTGACTCTCCTTACTGACTATGTTTTGAAGCATTCCTGTGACACTAGCTATAGATTCCGAAGCTTCACTTCAGGTTTGCTGTATCCCTCGGACCATCTTATTGACGATGTAACACAGAAATTGCATCGGAATTAAATACAAAAGGCACAATGCCGACTTAAGGACAAGAAGACTGATTCTTCTTACTGACTTTGTTTTGAACCATTCCTGTGACACTAGTTATAGATTCTGATGCTTCACTTCAGGTTTATTGTATCCCTCTGACCTTCTTATTGACGATGAAACACAGAAATTGCATCGGAATTAAATAGAAAAGGCACAATGTCGACGTAAGTACAAGAAGACTGACTCTTCTTACTGCCTTTGTTTTGAACCATTCCTGTGACACTAGTTATAGATTCCGATGCTTCACTCCAGGTTTACTATATCCCTTGGACCTTCTTATTGACGATGAAACACAGAAATTGCATCGGAATTAAATAGAAAAGGCACAATGCCGACTTAAGTACAAGAAGACTGACTCTCCTTACTGACTATGTTTTGAACCATTCCATTGACACTAGTTACAGATTCCGATGCTTCACTCCAGGTTTACTGTATCCCTTGGACCTTCATATTGACGATGAAACACAGGAATTGCATCGGAATTAAATACAAAACGCACAATGCCGAGTTAAGGACAAGAAGCTGACTCCTCTTACTGACTTTTCTATGAACCATTCCTGTGACACTAGTTATAGATTCCGATGCTTCACTTCAGGTTTATTGTATCCCTCTGACCTTCTTATTGACGATGAAACACAGAAATTGCATCGGAATTAAATAGAAAAGACATATGCCGACTTAAGTACAAGAAGACTGACTCTTCTTACTGACTATGTTTTGAACCATATTTGTGACACTAGTTATAGATTCCGATGCTTCACTCCAGGTTTACTATATCCCTTGGACTTTCTTATTGACGATGAAACACAGGAATTGCATCGAAATTAAACAGAAAACGCACAATGCCGACCTAAGTACAAGAAGATTGACTCTTCTTACTCACTATGCTTTGAACCATTCCATTGACACTAGTTATAGATTCCGATGCTTCACTCCACGTTTACTGTATCCCTTGCACCTTCTTATTGACGATGAAACACAGAAATTGCATCGGAATTAAATACAAACTGCACAATACTGACTTAAGTACAAGAAGACTGACTCTTCCTACTGTCTATGTTTTGAACCATTCCCGTGACACTAGTTATAGATTCCGATGCTTCACTTCAGGTTTACTGTATCCCTTGGACCTTCTTATTGACGATGAAACACAGAAAATGCAGCGGAATTAAATGCAAAAGGCACAATGCCGACTTAAGTACATGAAGACCGACTCTTCCTACTGTCTATGCTTTTAACCATTCCTGTGACACTAGTTATAAATTCCGATGATTCACTTCAGGTTTACTGTATCCCTTGGACCTTCTTATTGACGATGAAACACAGAAATTGCATCGGAATTAAATACAAAATGCACAAAGCAGAATTAAGTACAAGAAGTCTGACTCTTCTTACTGTCTATGTTTTGAACCATTCCTGTGACACTAGTTATAGATTCCGATGCTTCACTCCAGGTTTACTGTATCCCTTGGACCTTCTTATTGACGATGAAACACAGAAATTGCATCGTAATTAAATACAAAAGGCACAATGCCGACTTAAGGACAAGAAGACTGAGTCTTCTTACTGACCTTGTTTTGAACCATTCCTGTGACACTAGTTATAGATTCCGACGCTCCACTTTAGTATTACTGTATCCCTCTGACCTTCTTATTGACGATGAAACACAGAAATTGCATCGGAATTAAATAGAAAAAGCACAATGTCGACGTAAGTACAGGAAGTCTGTCTCCTCTTACTGTCTATGTTTTGAACCATTCCTGTGACACTAGTTATAGATTCCGATGCTTCACTTCAGGTTTATTGTATCCCTCTAACCTTCTTATTGACGATGAAACACAGAAATTGCATCGGAATTAAATAGAAAAGGCACAATGTCGACGTAAGTACAAGAAGACTGACTCATCTTACTGTCTATGTTTTGAACCATTCCTGTGACACTAGTTATAGATTCCGATGCTTCACTCCAGGCTTACTATATCCCTTGGACCTTCTTATTGACGATGAAACACAGAAATTGCATCGGAATTCAATAGAAAAAGCACAATGCCGACTTAAGTACAAGAAGACTGACTCTTCTTACTGACTATGTTTTGAACCATTCCATTGACACTAGTTATAGATTCCGATGCTTCACTCCATGTTTACTGAATCCCTTGGACCTTCTTATTGACGATGAAACACAGAAATTGCATCGGAATTAAATACAAAAGGCACAATGCCTACTTAAGGACAAGAAGACTGACTCTTCTTACTGACTTTGCTTTGAACCATTCCTGTGACACTAGTTACAGATTCCGATGCTTCACTTCAGGCTTATTGTATCCCTCTGACCTTCTTATTGACGATGAAACACAGAAATTGCATCTTAATTAAATAAAAAGGCACAATGCCGACTTAAGTACAAGAAGACTGACTCTTCTTACTGACTATGTTTTAAACCATTCCTGTGACACTAGTTATAAATTCCGATGCTTCACTCCAGGTTTACTGTATCCCTTGCACCTTCTTATTGACGATGAAACACAGAAATTGCATCGGAATTAAATACAAAATGCACAAAGCAGAATTAAGTACAAGAAGTCTGACTCTTCTTACTGTCTATGTTTTGAACCATTCCTGTGACACTAGTTATAGATTCCGATGCTTCACTCCAGGTTTACTGTATCCCTTGGACCTTCTTATTGACGATGAAACACAGAAATTGCATCGGAATTAAATACAAAAGGCACAAAGCAGAATTAAGGTCAAGAAGACTGAGTCTTCTTACTGTCTATGTTTTGAACCACTCCTGTGACACCAGCTATAGATTCCGAAGCTTCACTTCAGGTTTACTGTATCCATTGGACATTCTTATTGACGATGAAACACAGAAATTGCATCGGAATTAAATACAAAAGGCACAATGCCGACTTAAGGACAAGAAGACTGACTCTTCTTACTTGCTTTGTTTTGAACCATTCCTGTGACACTAGTTATAGATTCCGATGCTTCACTTCAGGTTTATTGTATCCCTGTGACCTTCTTATTGACGATGAAACACAGAAATGGCATCGGAATTAAATAGAAAAGGCACAATGTCGACGTAAGTACAAGAAGACTGACTCTTCTTACTGTCTATGTTTTGAACCATTCCTGTGACACTAGTTATAGATTCCGATGCTTCACTCCAGGCTTACTATATCCCTTGGACCTTCTTATTGACGATGAAACACAGAAATTGCATCGGAATTAAATAGAAAAAGCACAGTGCCGACTTAAGTACAAGAAGACTGACTCTTCTTACTGACTATGTTTTGAACCATTCCATTGACACTAGTTATAGATTCCGATGCTTCACTCCATGTTTACTGTATCCCTTGGACCTTCTTATTGACGATGAAACACAGAAATTGCATCGGAATTAAATACAAAAAGCACAATGCCGACTTAAGGACAAGAAGACTGACTCTTCTTACTGACTCTCCTTTGAACCATTCTTGTGACACTAGTTATAGATTCCGATGCTTCACTTCAGGTTTATTGTATCCCTCTGACCTTCTTATTGACAATGAAACACAGAAATTGCATCGGAATTAAATAAAAAGGCAAATGCCGACTTAAGTACAAGAAGACTGACTCTTCTTACTGACTATGTTTTGAACCATTCCTGTGACACTAGTTATAAATTCCGATGCTTCACTCCAAGTTTACTGTATCCCTTGCACCTTCTTATTGACGATGAAACACAGAAATTGCATCGGAATTAAATAGAAAAGGCACAATGCCGACTTAAGGACAGAAACCTGACTCTTCTTACTGACTATGTTTTGAACCATTCCTGTGACACTAGTTATAGATCCGATGCTTCACTTCATTTTTACTGTATACCTTGGACCTTCTTATTGACGATGAAACACAGAAATTCCATCGGAATTAAATACAAAAGGCACAAAGCAGAATTAAGGTCAAGAAGACTGACTCTTCTTACAGTCTATGCTTTGAACCATTCCTGTGACACTAGTTATAGATTCCGATGCTTCACTCCAGGTTTGCTGTATCCCTTGGACCTTCTTATTGACGATGAAACACAGAAATTGCATCGGAATTAATTACAAAAGGCACAATGCCGACATAAGGACAAGAAGACTGACTCTTCTTACTGACTATGTTTTGAAGCATTCCTGTGACACTAGCTATAGATTCCGAAGCTTCACTTCAGGTTTACTGTATCCCTTGGACCATCTTATTGACGATGAAACACAGATATTGCATCGGAATTAAATACAAAAGGCACAATGCCGACTTAAGGACAAGAAGACTGAAGCTTCTTACTGACTTTGTTTTGAACCATTCCTGTGACACAAGTTATAGATTCCGATGCTTCACTTCATGTTTATTGTATCCCTCTGACCATCTTATTGACGATGAAACACAGAAATGGCATCGGAATTAAATAAAAAAGGCACAATGTCGACGTAAGTACAAGAAGACTGACTCTTCTTACTGTCTATGTTTTGAACCATTCCTGTGACACTAGTTATAGATTCCGATGCTTCACTCCAGGTTTACTATATCCCTTGGACCTTCTTATTGACGGTGAAACACAGAAATTGCATCGGAATTAAATAGAAAAGGCACAATGCCGACTTAAGTACAAGAAGATTGACCCTCCTTACTGACTAATTTTTGAACCATTCCATTGACACTAGTTACAGATTCCGATGCTTCACTCTAGGTTTACTGTATCCCTTGGACCTTCTTATTGACGATGAAACACAGGAATTGCATCGGAATTAAATACAAAACGCACAATGCCGACTTAAGGACAAGAAGCTGATTCTTCTTACTGACTTTGCTTTGAACCATTCCTGTGACACTAGTTATAGATACCGATGCTTCACTTCAGGTTTATTGTATCCCTCTGACCTTCTTATTGACGATGAAACACAGAAATTGCATCAGAATTAAATAGAAAAGGCACAATGCCGACTTAAGTACAAGAAGACTGACTCTTCTTACTGACTATGTTTTGAACCATTCCTGTGACACTAGTTATAGATTCCGATGCTTCACTCCAGGTTTACTGCATCCCTTCGACCTTCTTATTGACGATGAACTACAGAAATTGCATCGGAATTAAATTCAAAAGGCACAATGCCGAATTAAGTACAAGAAGACTGACTCTTCTTACTGACTATGCTTTGAATCATTCCTGTGACACTAGTTATAAATTCCGATGCTTCACTTCAGGTTTACTGTATCCCTTGGACCTTCTTATTGACGATGAAACACAGATATTGCATCGGAATTAAATACAAAATGCACAAAGCAGTATTAAGTACAAGAAGTCTGACTCTTCTTACTGTCTATGCTTTGAACCATTCCTGTGACACTAGTTATAGATTCCGATGCTTCACTCCAGGTTTACTGTAACCCTTGGATCTTCTTATTGACGATGAAACACAGAAATTGCTCCGGAATTAAATACAAAACTCACAATGCCGACTTAAGGACAAGAAGACTGAGTCTTCTTATTTACCTTGCTTTGAACCATTCCTGCGACACTAGTTATAGATTCCGATGCTCCACTTCAGGATTACTGTATCCCTCTGACCTTCTTATTGACGATGAAACACAGAAATTGCATCGGAATCAAATAGAAAAGGAATGCCGACTTAAGTACAACAAGACTGACTCTTCTTACTGTCTATGTTTTGAACCATATTTGTGACACTAGTTATAGATTCCGATGCTTCACTCCAGGTTTACTATATCCCTTGGACTTTCTTATTGACGATGAAACACAGGAATTGCATCGAAATTAAACAGAAAACGCACAATGCCGACCTAAGTACAAGAAGATTGACTCTTCTTACTCACTATGCTTTGAACCATTCCATTGACACTAGTTATAGATTCCGATGCTTCACTCTACGTTTACTGTATCCCTTGCACCTTCTTATTGACGATGAAACACAGAAATTGCATCGGAATTAAATACAAACTGCACAATGCTGACTTAAGTACAAGAAGACTGACTCTTCCTACTGTCTATGTTTTGAACCATTCCTGTGACACTAGTTATAGATTCCGATGCTTCACTTCAGGTTTACTGTATCCCTTGGACCTTCTTATTGACGATGAAACACAGAAAATGCAGCGGAATTAAATGCAAAAGGCACAATGCCGACTTAAGTACATGAAGACCGACTCTTCCTACTGTCTATGCTTTTAACCATTCCTGTGACACTAGTTATAAATTCCGATGATTCACTTCAGGTTTACTGTATCCCTTGGACCTTCTTATTGACGATGAAGCACAGAAATTGCATCGGAATTAAATACAAAATGCACAAAGCAGAATTAAGTACAAGAAGTCTGACTCTTCTTACTGTCTATGTTTTGAACCATTCCTGTGACTCTAGTTATAGATTCCGATGCTTCACTCCAGGTTTACTGTATCCCTTGGACCTTCTTATTGACGATGAAACACAGAAATTGCATCGGATTAAATACAAAAGGCACAATGCCGACTTAAGGACAAGAAGACTGAGTCTTCTTACTGACCTTGTTTTGAACAATTCCTGTGACACTAGTTATAGATTCCGACGCTCCACTTTAGTATTACTGTATCCCTCTGACCTTCTTATTGACGATGAAACACAGAAATTGCATCGGAATTAAATAGAAAAAGCACAATGTCGACGTAAGTACAGGAAGTCTGTCTCCTCTTACTGTCTATGTTTTGAACCATTCCTGTGACACTAGTTATAGATTCCGATGCTTCACTTCAGGTTTATTGTATCCCTCTAACCTTCTTATTGACGATGAAACACAGAAATTGCATCGGAATTAAATAGAAAAGGCACAATGTCGACGTAAGTACAAGAAGACTGACTCTTCTTACTGACTAAGTTTTAAACCATTCCTGTGACACTAGTTATAAATTCCGATGCTTCACTCCAGGTTTACAGTATCCCTTGCACCTTCTTATTGACGATGAAACACAGAAATTGCATCGGAATTAAATACAAAATGCACAAAGCAGAATTAAGTACAAGAAGTCTGACTCTTCTTACTGTCTATGTTTTGAACCATTCCTGTGACACTAGTTATAGATTCCGATGCTTCACTCCATGTTTACTGAATCCCTTGGACCTTCTTATTGACGATGAAACACAGAAATTGCATCGGAACTAAATACAAAAGGCACAATGCCTACTTAAGGACAAGAAGACTGACTCTTCTTACTGACTTTGCTTTGAACCATTCCTGTGACACTAGTTACAGATTCCGATGCTTCACTTCAGGCTTATTGTATCCCTCTGACCTTCTTATTGACGATGAAACACAGAAATTGCATCTTAATTAAATAAAAAGGCACAATGCCGACTTAAGTACAAGAAGACTGACTCTTCTTACTGACTAAGTTTTAAACCATTCCTGTGACACTAGTTATAAATTCCGATGCTTCACTCCAGGTTTACTGTATCCCTTGCACCTTCTTATTGACGATGAAACACAGAAATTGCATCGGAATTAAATACAAAATGCACAAAGCAGAATTAAGTACAAGAAGTCTGACTCTTCTTACTGTCTATGTTTTGAACCATTCCTGTGACACTAGTTATAGATTCCGATGCCACACTCCAGGTTTACTGTATCCCTTGGACCTTCTCATTGACGATGAAACACAGAAATTGCATCGGAATTTAATACAAAAGGCACAATGCCTTCTTAAGGACAAGAAGACTAACTGTTAATACTGACTATGTTTTGAACCAATCCTGTGACACTAGTTATAGATTCCGATGCTTCACTTCAAGTTAATTGTATCCCTCTGACCTTCCTATTGACGACGAAACACAGAAATTGCATCGGAATTAAATACAAAAGGCACAATGCCGACATAAGTACAAGAAAACTGACTCCTCTTACTGTCTATGATTTGAACCATTCCTGTGACACTGGTTATAGATTCCGATGCTTCACTTCAGGTTTACTGTATACCTTGGACCTTCTTATAGACGAAGAAACACAGAAATTGCATCGGATTTAAATACAAAAGGGACACTGCCGACTTAAGTACAAGAAGACTGACTCTTCCTACTGTCTATGATTTGAATCATTCCTGTGACACTAGTTTTCGATTCCGATGCTTCACTTCATGTTTACTGTATCCCACTGACCTTCATATTGACGATGAAACACAGAAGTAGTTATAGATTCCGATGCTTCACTTCAGGTTTACTGTTTCCCTCTGACCTTCCTATTGACGATGAAACACAGAAATTGCATCGGAATTAAATACAAAAGGCACAATGCCGACTTAAGTACAAGAAGACTGACTCTTCTTACTGACTATGTTTTGAAGCATTCCTGTGACACTAGCTATAGATTCCGAAGCTTCACTTCAGGTTTACTGTATCCCTTGGACCATCTTATTGACGATGAAACACAGCAATTGCATCGGAATTAAATACAAAAGGCACAATGCCGACTTAAGGACATGAAGACTGAAGCTTCTTACTGACTTTGTTTTGAACCATTCCTGTGACACTAGTTATAGATTCCGATGCTTCACTTCAGGTTTATTGTATCCCTCTGACCATCTTATTGACGATGTCTATGTTTTGAACCATTCCTGTGACACTAGTTATAGATTCCGATGCTTCACTCCAGGATTACTATATCCCTTGGACCTTCTTATTGACGATGAAACACAGAAATTGCATCGGAATTAAATAGAAAAGGCACAATGCCGACTTAAGTACAAGAAGATTGACTCTCCTTACTGACTATTTTTTGAACCATTCCATTGACACTAGTTACAGATTCCGATGCTTCACTCTAGGTTTACTGTATCCCTTGGACCTTCTTATTGACGATGAAACACAGGAATTGCATCGGAATTAAATACAAAACGCACAATGCCGACTTAAGGACAAGAAGCTGACTCTTATTACTGACTTTGCTTTGAACCATTCCTGTGACACTAGTTATAGATTCCGATGCTTCACTTCAGGTTTATTGTATCCCTCTGACCTTCTTATTGACGATGAAACACAGAAATTGCATCGGAATTAAATAGAAAAGGCACAATGCCGACTTAAGTACAAGAAGACTGACTCTTCTTACTGACTATGTTTTGAACCATTCCTGTGACACTAGTTATAGATTCCGATGCTTCACTCCAGGTTTACTGCATCCCTTCGACCTTCTTATTGACGATGAACTACAGAAATTGCATCGGAATTAAATTCAAAAGGCACAATGCCGAATTAAGTACAAGAAGACTGACTCTTCTTACTGACTATGCTTTGAAACATTCCTGTGACACTAGTTATAAATTCCGATGCTTCACTTCAGGTTTACTGTATCCCTTGGACCTTCTTATTGACGATGAAACACAGATATTGCATCGGAATTAAATACAAAATGCACAAAGCAGTATTAAGTACAAGAAGTCTGACTCTTCTTACTGTCTATGTTTTGAACCATTCCTGTGACACTAGTTATAGATTCCGATGCTTCACTCCAGGTTTACTGTAACCCTTGGATCTTCTTATTGACGATGAAACACAGAAATTGCTCCGGAATTAAATACAAAAGACACAATGCCGACTTAAGGACAAGAAGCCTGAGTCTTCTTACTGACCTTGCTTTGAACCATTCCTGTGACACTAGTTATAGATTCCGATGCTCCACTTCAGGATTACTGTATCCCTTGACCTTCTTATTGACGATGAAACACAGAAATTGCATCGGAATCAAATAGAAAAGGAATGCCGACTTAAGTACAACAAGACTGACTCTTCTTACTGTCTATGTTTTGAACCATCCCTGTGACACTAGTTATAGATTCCGATGCTTCACTCTAGGTTTACTGTATCCCTTGGTCCTTCTTATTGACGATGAAACACAGCAATTGCATCGGAATTATATACAAAAGGCACAATGCCGACTAAAGTACAAGAAGACTGACTCTCCTTACTGACTATGTTTTGAACCCTTCCTGTGACACTAGTTATAAATTACGATGCTTCACTTCAGGTTTACTGTATCCCTTGGACCTTCTTATTGACGATGAAACACAGAAAATGCATCGGAATTAAATACAAAAGGCACAATGCCGACTTAAGTACAAGAAGACTGACTCTCCTTACTGACTATGCTTTGAACCATTCCAGTGACACTAGTTATAGATTCCGATGCTTCACTTCAGGTTTACTGTATCCCTTGGACCTTCTTATTGACGATGAAACACAGAAATTACATCGGAATTAAATACAAAAGGCACAATGCAGAATTAAGTTCAAGAAGACTGACTGATCTTACTGTCTATCTTCTGAACCAGTCCTGTGACACTAGTTATAGACTCCGATGCTTCACGTCAGGTTTACTGTATACCTTGGACCTTCTTATTGACGATGAAACACAGGAATTGCATCGAAATTAAATAGAAAAGGCACAATGCCGACTTAAGTACAAGAAGACTGACTCTTCTTACTCACTATGTTTTGAACCATTCCATTGACACTAGTTATAGATTCCGATGCTTCACTCCACGTTTACTGTATCCCTTGGACCTTCTTATTGACGATGAAACACAGAAATTGCATCGGAATTAAATAGAAAAGGCACAATGCCGACTTAAGTACAACAAGTTTGACTCTTCTTGCTGACTATGTTTTGAACCATTCCTGTGACACTAGTTATAGATCAGATGCTTCACTTCAGGTTTACTGTATACCTTGGACCTTCTTATTGACGATGAAACACAGAAATTGCATCGGAATTAAATAGAAAAGGCACAATGCCGTCTTAAGTACAAGAAGACTGACCCTTCTTACTGTCTATGTTTTGAACCATCCCTGTGACACTAGTTATAGATTCCGATGCTTCACTCCAGGTTTACTGTATCCCTTGGCCCTTCTTATTGACGATGAAACACAGCAATTGCATCGGAATTAAATACAAAAGGCACAATGCCGACTAAAGTAAAAGAAGACTGACTCTCCTTACTGACTATGTTTTGAACCCTTCCTGTGACACTAGTTATAAATTCCAATGCTTCACTTCAGGTTTACTGTATCCCTTGGACCTTCTTATTGGTGATGAAACACAGAAAATGCATCGGAATTAAATACAAAAGGCACAATGCCGACTTAAGTACAAGAAGACTGACTCTCCTTACTGACTATGTTTTGAACCATTCCTGTGACACTAGTTATAGATTCCGATGCCTCACTTCAGGTTTACTGTATCCCTTGGACCTTCTTATTGACGATGAAACACAGAAATTGCACCGGAATTAAATACAAATGGCACAATGCAGAATTAAGTTCAAGAAGACTGACTCATCTTACTGTCTATGTTTTGAACCATTCCTGTGACACTAGTTATAGAATCCGATGCTTCACTCAAGGTTTACTATATCCCTTGGACCTTCTGATTGACGATGAAACACAGGAATTGCATCGAAATTAAATAGAAAAGGCACAATGCCGACTTAAGTACAAGAAGACTGACTCTTCTTACTGACTATGTTTGAACCAGTCCCGTGACACTAGTTATAAATTCCGATGGTTCACTTCAGGTTTACAATATCCCTTGGACCCTCATATTGACGATGAAACAAAGAAATTGCATCGGAATTAATTACAAAAGGCACAGTGCAGAATTAAGTACAGGGAGACTGACTCTTTTTACTGTCTATGATTTGAACCATTCCTGTGACACTAGTTGTAGATTCCGATGCTTCACTTCAGGTTTACTGTACCCCTCTGACCTTCTTATTGACGATGAAACACAGAAATTGCATCGGAATTAAATACAAAAGGCACAATGCCGACTTAAGTACATGATGACTGACTCTCACTTACTGTCTATGCTTTGAACCATTCCATTGACACTAGTTATAGATTCCGATGCTTCACTTCAGGTTTACTGTATCCCTTGGACCTTGTTATTGACGATGAAACACAGAAATTGCATCGGAATTAAATAGGAAAGGTACAATGCCGTCTTAAGTACAAGAAGACTGACTCTTCTCACTGACTATGATTTGAACCATTCCTGTGACTCTAGTTATAGATTCCGATGCTTCACCTCAGGTTTACTGTATCCCTGGGACCTTCTTATTGACGATGAAACTCAGAAATTGCATCGGAATTAAATACAAAAGGCAAAATGCCGACTTAAGTACACGAAGACTGACTCATCTTACTGTCTAAGTTTTGAACCATTCCTGTGACACTAGTTATAGATTCCGAAGCTTCACTCCAGGTTTACTGTATCCCTTGGACCCTACTTATTGACGATGAAACACAGAAATTGCATCGGAATTAAATAGAAAAGGCACAATGCCGACTTAAGTACAAGAAGACTGACTCTTCTTACTGACTATGTTTTGAACCATTCCTTAGACACTAGTTACAGATTCCGATGCTTCACTTCAGGATTACTGTATCCCTCTGACCTTCTTAATGACGATGAAACACAGAAATTGCATCGGAATTAAATAGAAAAGGCACAATGCGGACTTAAATACAAGAAGACTGACTCTTCTTACTGTCTATGTTTTGAACCATTCCTGTGACACTAGTTATAGATTCCGATGCTTCACTCCAGGTTTACCGTATCCCTTGGACGTTCTTATTGACGATGAATTACAGAAATTGCATCCGAATTAAATACAAAAGGCACAATGCCGACTTAAGGACAAGAAGACTGACTCTTCTTACTGTCTATTTTTTGAACCATGCCATTGAGACTAGTTATAGATTCCGATGCTTCACTCCAGGTTTACTGAATCACTTGGACCTTCTTATTGACGATGAAACACAGAAATTGCATCGGAATTAAACAGAAAAGGCACTATGCCGACTTTCATACAAGAAGACTGACTCTTCTTACTGACTATGTTTTGAACGATTCCTGTGACACTAGTTATAGATCCCGATGCTTCACTACAGGTTTACTGTATGCCTTGGACATTCTCATTGACGATGAAACACAAAAATTGCATCGGAACTAAATACAAAAGGCAAAATGCCGACTGAAGTACACGAAGACTGACTCTTCTTACTGTCTATGATTTGAACCATTCCTGTGACACTAGTTACAGATTCCGATGCTTCACTCCAGGTTTACTGTATCCCTGGGACCTACTTATTGACGATGAAACACAGAAATTGCATCGGAATTAAATAGAAAAGGCACAATGCCGACTTAAGTACAAGAAGACTGACTCTTCTTACTGACTATGTTTTGAACCATTCCTTAGACACTAGTTACAGATTCCGATGCTTCACTTCAGGATTACTGTATCCCTCTGACCTTCTTAATGACGATGAAACACAGAAATTGCTTCGGAATAAAATACAAAAGGCACAACGCCGACTTAAGTACAAGAAGACTAACTCTTCTTACTGACTATGCTTTGAACCATTCCTGTGACATCAGTTATGGATTCCGATGCTTCACTTCAGGTTTACTGTATCCCTCTGACCTTCTTATTGACGGTGAAACACAGAAAATGCATCGGAATTAAATTCAAAAGACACAATGCCGAATTAAGTTGAAGAAGGTTGACTCTTCTTACTGTCTATTTCTGAACCACTCCTGTGACACTAGTTATAGACTCCGATGCTTCACTCCAGGTTTACTGTATCTCTTGGACCTTCTTATTGACGATGAAACACAGAAATTGCACCGGAATTAAATACAGAAGGCAGAATGCCGACTTAACTAAAAGAAGTCTGACCCTTCTTACTGTCTATGATTTGAACTATTCCTGGGAAACTAGTTATAGTTTCCGATGCTTAACTCCTGGTTTACTGTATTCCTTGGACCTTCATATTGACGATGAAGCACAGAAATTGCATCAAAATTAAATAGAAAATGCACAATGATGACTTACGTACAATAAGACTGACTATTCTTACTGACTATGATTTGAACTATTCCTGTGACACTAGTTATAGACTCCGATGCTTCACTTCAGGATTACTGTATCGCTCTGACCTTCTTATTGACGATGAAACACAGAAAATGCATCGGAATTAAATTCAATAGGCACAAAGCAGAATTAAGTACAAGAAGACTGACTCTTCTTACTGTCTATGTTTTGAACCATTCCTGTGACACTAGCTATAGATTACGATGCTTCACTTCAGGTTTCAGGTTTACTGTACCCCTCAGACCTTCTTATTGACGATGAAACACAGAAATTGCATCGGAATTAAATACAAAAGGCACCATGCCGACTTAAGTACAAGAAGACTGACTCTCCTTACTGACTATGTTTTGAACCATTCCTGTGAGACTAGTTATAAATTCCGATGCTTCACTTCAGGTTTACTGTATACCTTGGAGCTTCTTATTGACTATGAACCACAGATATTGCATCGGAATTAAATACAAAAGGCACAAAGCAGAATTAAGTACAAGAGGACTGACTCTTCTTACTGTCTATGTTTTGAACCATTCCTGTGACACTAGTTATAGATTCCGATGCTTCACTCCAGGTTTACTGTATCCCTTGGACCATCTTATTGAGGATGAAACACAGAAATTGCTTCGGAATTAATTAGAAAAGGCACAATGCCGACTTAACGACAAGAAGAGTGACACTTCTTACTGTCTATGCTTTGAACCATTCTTGTGACACTAGCTATTGATTCCGAAGATTCACTTCAGGTTTACTGTATCCCTTGGACCTTCATATTGACGATGAAACACAGAAATTGCATCGGATTTAAATAGAAAGGGCACAATGTGGACGTAAGTACAAGAAGACTGACTCTTCTTACTGTCTATGTTTTGAACCATTCCTGTGACACTAGTAATAGATTCCGATGCTTCACTCCAGGTTTACTATATCCCATGGACCTTCTTATTGCCTATGAAACACAGAAATTGCATCGGAAATAAATAGAAAAGGCACAATGCCGACTTAAGTACAAGAAGACTGACTCTTCTTACTGACAATGTTTGGAACCATTCCATTGACACTAGTTATAAATTCCGATGCTTCTCTTCATGTTTACTGTATCCCTTGGACCTTCTTATTGACGATGAAACACAGAAAATGCATCGGAATTAAATACAAAAGGCACAATGCCGACTTAAGTACAATAAGACTGACTCTTCTTACTGACTATGTTTTGAACCATTCCATTGACACTAGTTATAGATTTCGATGCTTCACTTCAGGTTTACTGTATTCCTTGGACCTTCTTATTGACGATGAAACACAGAAAATGCATCGGAATTAAATACAAAAGGCACAATGCCGACTTAAGTACATGAAGACCGACTCTTCCCACTGACTATGTTTGAACCATTCCTGTGACACCCGTTATAAATTCCGATGCTTCACTTGAGGTTTACTGTATCCCTTGGACCTTGTTATTGACGATGAAACACAGATATTGCATCGGAATTAAATACAAAAGGCACAATGCCGAATTAAGTACAAGAAGACCGACTCTTCTTACTGTCTATGTTTTGAACCATTTCTGTGACACTAGTTATAGATTCCGATGCTTCACTCCTGTTTTACTGCATCCCTTGGACCTTCTTACTGACGATGAAACACAGAAATTTCATCGGAATTAAATACAAAAGGCACAATGCCTACTTAAGGACAACAAGATTGACTCTTCTTACTGACTATGTTTTGAACCAGTCCTGTGACACTAGCTATAGATTCCGATGCTTCACTTCAGGTTTACTGTATCCCTCTGACCTTCTTAATGACAATGAAACACAGACATTGCATCGTAATTGAATCCAAAAGGCACAATGCCGAATTAAATACAAGAAGACTGACTCTTCCTCTCGTCCATGTTTTGAACCATACCATTGACACTAGTTATAGATTTCGATGCTTCACTCCAGGTTTACAGTATCCCTTGGACTTTCTTATTGACGATGAAACACACAAATTGCATCGGAATTAAATAGAAAAGGCACTATGCCGACTTAAGTACAAGAAGACTGATTCTTCTTACTGTCTATGTTTTGAACCATCCCTGTGACACTAGTTATAGATTCCGATGCTTCACTTCAGGTTTACTGTATCCCTTGGTCCTTCTTATTGACGATGAAACACAGCAATTGCATCGGAATTAAATACAAAAGGCACAATGCCGACTAAAGTACAAGAAGACTGACTCTCCTTACTGACTATGTCTTGAACCCTTCCTGTGACACTAGTTATAAATTACGATGCTTCACTTCAGGTTTACTGTATCCCTTGGACCTTCTTATTGACGATGAAACACAGAAAATGCATCGGAATTAAATACAAAAGGCACAATGCCGACTTAAGTACAAGAAGACTGACTCTCCTTACTGACTATGTTTTGAACATTCCTGTGACACTAGTGATAGATTCCGATGCTTCACTTCAGGTTTACTGTATCCCTTGGACCTTCTTATTGACGATGAAACACAGAAATTGCATCGGAATTAAATACAAAAGGCACAATGCAGAATTAAATTCAAGAAGACTGACTCATCTTACTGTCTATTTTTGAACCAGTCCTGTGCCACTAGTTGTAGACTCCGATGCTTCACTTCAGGTTTACTGCATCCCTTGGACCTTCTTATTGACGATGAAAGACAGAAATTGCATCGGAATTAAATACAAAAGGCACAAAGCCGAATTAAGTACAAGAAGACTGACTCTTCTTACTGTCTATGTTTTGAACCATTCCTGTGACACTAGTTATAGAATCCGATGCTTCATTCCAGGTTTACTATATCCCTTGGACCTTCTTATTGACAATGAAACACAGGAATTGCATCGAAATTAAATAGAAAAGGCACAATGCCGACTTAAGGACAAGAAGACTGACTCTTCTTACTCACTATGTTTTGAACCATTCCTGTGACACTAGTTATAGATCAGATGCTTCACTTCAGGTTTACTGTATACCTTGGACCTTCTTATTGACGATGAAACACAGAAATTGCATCGGAATTAAATACAAACGGCACAATGCCGATTTAAGTACAAGAAGACTGACTCTTCCTACTGTCTATGTTTTGAACCATTCCTGTGACACTAGTTATAGATTCCGATGCTTCACTTCAGGTTACTGTATCCCTTGGACCTTCTTATTGACGATGAAACACAGAAAATGCATCGGAATTAAATGCAAAAGGCACAATGCCGACTTAAGTACATGAAGACAGACTCTTCCTACTGTCTATGTTTTGAACCATTCCTGTGACACTAGTTATAAATTCCGATGCTTCACTTCAGGTTTACTGTATCCCTTGGACCTTCTTATTGACGATGAAACACAGAAATTGCATCGGAATTAAATACAAAATGCACAAAGCAGAGTTAAGTACAAGAAGTCTGACTCTTCTTACTGTCTATGCTTTGAACCATTCCTGTGACACTAGTTATAGATTCCGATGCATCACTCCAGGTTTACTCTATCCCTTGGACCTTCTTATTGACGATGAAACACAGAAATTGCATCGGAATTAAATACAAAAGGCACAATGCCGACTTAAGGACAAGAAGACTGAGTCTTCTTACTGACCTTGTTTTGAACCATTCCTGTGACACTAGATATAGATCCGATGCTTAACTTCAGGCTTACTGTATACCTTGGACCTTCCTATTGACGATGAAACACAGAAATTGCATCGGAATTAAATACAAAAGGCACAAAGCAGAATTAAGGTCAAGAAGACTGACTCTTCTTACTGTCTATGATTTGAACCACTCCTGTGACACTAGTTATAGATTCCGATGCTTCACTCCAGGTTTACTGTATCCCTTGGACCTTCTTATTGACGTTGAAACACAGAAATTGCATCGGAATTAATTACAAAAGCACAATGCCGACATAAGGACAAGAAAACTGACTCTTATTACTGACTTTGTTTTGAAGCATTCCTGTGACACCAGCTATAGATTCCGAAGCTTCACTTCAGGATAACTGTATCCCTTGTACCTTCTTATTGACGATGAAACACAGAAATTGCATCGGAATTAAATACAAAAGGCACAATGCCGACTTAAGGACAAGAAGACTGACTCTTCTTACTTACTTTGTTTTGAACCATTCCTGTGACACTAGTTATAGATTCCGAAGCTTCACTTCAGGTTTATTGTATCCCTCTGACCTTCTTATTGACGATGAAACACAGAAATTGCACCGGAATTAAATAAAAAGGCACAATGCCGACTTAAGTACAAGAAGACTGACTCTTCTTACTGACTATGTTTTGAACCCTTCCTGTGACACTAGTTATAAATTCCGATGCTTCACTCCCGGTTTTCTGTATCCCTTGCACCTTCTTATTGACGATGAAACACAGAAATTGCATCGGAATTAATAGAAAAGGCACAATGCCGACTTAAGTACAAAAACCTGACTCTTCTTACTGACTATGTTTTGAACCATTCCTGTGACACTAGTTATAGATCCGATGCTTCACTTCATTTTTACTGTATACCTTGGACCTTCTTATTGACGATGAAACACACAAATTGCATCGGAATTAAATACAAAAGGCACAAAGCAGAATTAAGGTCAAGAAGACTGACTCTTCTTACTGTCTATGCTTTGAACCATTCCTGTGACAGTAGTTATAGATTCCGATGATTCACTCCAGGTTTACTGTATCCCTTGGACCTTCTTATTGACGATGAAACACAGAAATTGCATCGGAATTAATTACAAAAGGCACAATGCCGACATAAGGACAAGAAGACTGACTCTTCTTACTGACTATGTTTTGAAGCATTCCTGTGACACTAGCTATGGATGCCGAAGCTTCACTTCAGGTTTACTGTATCCCTTGGACCACCTTATTGACGATGAAACACAGAAATTGCATCGGAATTAAATACAAAAGGCACAATGCCGACTTAAGGACAAGAAGACTGACTCTTCTTACTGACTTTGTTTGAACCATTCCTGTGACACTAGTTATAGATTCCGATGCCCCACTTCAGGTTTATTGTATCCCTCTGACCTTCTTATTGACGATGAAACACCAAAATTGCATCGGAATTAAATAGAAAAGGCACAATGTCGACGTAAGTACAAGAAGACTGACTCTTCTTACTGTCTATGTTTTGAACCATTCCTGTAACACTAGTTATAGATTCCGATGCTTCACTCCAGGTTTACTATATCCCTTGGACCTTCTTATTGACGATGAAACACAGAAATTGCATCGGAATTAAATAGAAAAGGCACAATTCCGACTTAAGTAAAAGAAGACTGACTCTCCTTACTGACTATGTTTTGAACCATTCCATTGACACTAGTTACAGATTCCGATGCTTCACTCCAGGTTTACTGTATCCCTTGGACCTTCTTATTGACGATGAAACACAGGAATAGCATCGGAATTAAATACAAAACACACAATGCCGACTTAAGGACAAGATGCTGACTCTTCTTACTGACTTGCTTTGAACCATTCCTGTGACACTAGTTATAGATTCCGATGCTTCACTTCAGGTTTATTGTATCCCTCTGACCTTCTTATTGACGATGAAACACAGAAATTGCATCGGAATTAAATAGAAAAGGCACAATGCCGACTTAAGTACAAGAAGACTGACTCTTCTTACTGACTATGTTTTGCACCATTCCTGTGACACTAGTTATAGATTCCGATGCTTCACTCCAGGTTTAATGCATCCCTTGGACCTGCTTATTGACGATGAACTACAGAAATTGCATCGGAATTAAATACAAAAGGCACAATGCCGACTTAAGTACAAGAAGACTAACTCTTCTTACTGACTATGTTTTGAACCATTCCTGTGACACTAGTTATGGATTCCGATGCTTCACTTCAGGTTTACTGTATCCCTCTGACCTTCTTATCGACGATGAAACACAGAAATTGCATCGGAATTAAATAGAAAAGGCACAATGCCGACTTAAGTACAAGAAGACTGACTCTTCTTACTGTCTATGTTTTGAACCATCCCTGTGACACTAGTTATAGATTCCGATGCTTCACTCCAAGTTTACTGTATCCCTTGGTCCTTCTTATTGACGATGAAACACAGAAATTGCATCGGAATTAAATTCAAAAGGCACAATGCCGACTTAAGTACAAGAAGACTGACTCTTCTTACTGACTATGCTTTGAACCATTCCTGTGACACTAGTTATAAATTCTGATGCTTCACTTCAGGTTTACTGTATCCCTTGGACCTTCTTATTGACGATGAAACACAGAAATTGCATCGGAATTAAACACAAAATGCACAAAGCAGAATTAAGTACAAGAAGTCTGACTCTTCTTACTGTCTATGTTTTGAACCATTCCTGTGACACTAGTTATAGATTCCGATGCTTCACTCCAGGTTTACTGTAACCCTTGGATCTTCTTATTGACGATGAAACACAGAAATTGCACCGAATTAAATACAAAAGGCACAATGCCGACTTAAGGACAAGAAGACTGAGTTTTCTTACTGACCTTGTTTTGAACCATTAATGTGACACTACTTATAGATTCCGATGCTCCACTTCAGGATTACTGTATCCCTCTGACCTTCTTATTGACGATGAAACACAGAAATTGCATCGGAATTAAATAGAAAAGGCACAATGCCGACTTAAGTACAACAAGACTGACTCTTCTTACTGTCTATGTTTTGAACCATCCCTGTGACACTAGTTATAGATTCCGATGCTTCCCTCCAGGTTTACTGTATCCCTTGGTCCTTCTTATGACGATGAAACACAGCAATTGCATCGGAATTAAATACAAAAGGCACAATGCCGACCAAAGTACAAGAAGACTGACTCTCCTTACTTACTATGTTTTGAACCCATCCTGTGACACTAGTTATAAATTACGATGCTTCACTTCAAGTTTACTGTATCCCTTGGACCTTCTTATTGACGATGAAACACAGAAAATGCATCGGAATTAAATTCAAAAAGCACAATGCCGACTTAAGTACAAGAAGACTGACTCTCCCTACTGACTATGTTTTGAACCATTCCTGTGACACTAGTTATAGATTCCGATGCTTCACTTCAGGTTTACTGTATCCCTTGGACCTTCTTATTGACGATGAAACACAGAAATTGCATCGGAATTAAATACAAAGGCACAATGCAGAATTAAGTTCAAGAAGACTGACTCATCTTACTGTCTATATTTGAACCAGTCCTGTGACACTAGTTATAGTCTCCGATGCTTCACTTCAGGTTTACTGCATCCCTTGGACCTTCTTATTGACGATGAAACACAGAAATTGCATCGGAATTAAATACAAAAGGCACAAAGCCGAATTAAGTACAAGAAGACTGACTCTTCTTACTGTCTATGTTTTGAACCACTCCTGTGACACTAGTTATAGAATCCGATGCTTCACTCCAGGTTTACTATATCCCTTGGACCTTCTTATTGACGATGAAACACAGGAATTGCATCGAAATTAAATAGAACAGGCACAATGCCGACTTAAGTACAAGAAGACTGACTCTTCTTACTCACTATGTTTTGAAGCATTCCATTGACACTAGTTATAGATTCCGATGCTTCACTTCTCACGTTTACTGATTCCTTGGACCTTCTTATTGACGATGAAACACAGAAATTGCATCGGATTTAAATAGAAAAGGCACAATGCCGACTTAAGTACAAGAAGTTTGACTCTTCTTACTTACTATGTTTTGAACCATTCCTGTGACACTAGTTATAGATCAGATGCTTCACTTCAGGTTTACTGTATACCTTGGACCTCCTTATTGACGATGAAACACAGAAATTGCATCGGAATTAAATACAAACGGCACAATGCCGACTTAAGTACAAGAATACTGACTCTTCCTACTGTCTATGTTTTGAACCATTCCTGTGACACTAGTTATAAATTCCGATGCTTCACTTCAGATTTACTGTATCCCTTGGACCTTCTTATTGACGATGAAGCACAGAAATTGCATCGGAATTAAATACAAAATGCACAAAGCAGTATTAAGTACAAGAAGTCTGACTCTTCTTACTGACTATGTTTTGAACCATTCCTGTGACAGTAGTTATAGATCAGATGCTTCACTTCAGGTTACTGTATACCTTGGACCTTCTTATTGACGATGAAGCACAGAAATTGCATCGGAATGAAATACAAAAGGCACAATGCCGACTTAAGGACAAGAAGACTGAGTCTTCTTACTGACCTTGATTTGAACCATTCCTGTGACACTAGTTATAGATTCCGACGCTCCACTTCAGGATTACTGTATCCCTCTGACCTTCTTATTGACGATGAAACACAGAAATTGTATCGGAATTAAATAGAAAAGGCACAATGCCGACTTAAGTACAACAAGACTGACTCTTCTTACTGTCTATGTTTTGAACCATCCCTGTGACACTAGTTATAGATTCCGATGCTTCACTCCAGGTTTACTGTATCCCTTGGTCCTTCTTATTGACGATGAAACACAGCAATTGCATCGGAATAAAATACAAAAGGCACAATGCCGACTAAAGTACAAGAAGACTGACTCTCCTTACTTACTATGTTTTGAACCCTTCCTGTGACACTAGTTATAAATTACGATGCTTCACTTCAGGTTTACTGTATCCCTTGGACATTCGTATTGACGATGAAACACAGAAAATGCATCGGAATTAAATACAAAAGGCACAATGCCGACTTAAGTACAAGAAGACTGACTCTCCTTACTGACTATGTTTTGAACCATTCCTGTGACACTAGTTATAGATTCCGATGCTTCACTTCAGGTTTACTGTATCCCTTGGACCTTCTTATTGACGATGAAACACAGAATTTTGCATCGGAAATAAATACAAAGGCACAATGCAGAATTAAGTTCAAGAAGACTGACTCATCTTTCTGTCTATATTTGAACCAGTCCTGTGACACTAGTTATAGACTCTGATGCTTCACTTCAGGTTTACTGCATCCCTTGGACCTTCTTATTGACGATGAAACACAGAAATTGCATCGGAATTAAATACAAAAGGCACAAAGCCGAATTAAGTACAAGAAGACTGACTCTTCTTACTGTCTATGTTTTGAACCATTCCTGTGACACTAGTTATAGAATCCGATGCTTCACTCCAGGTTTACTATATCCCTTGGACCTTCTTATTGACGATGAAACACAGGAATTGCATCGAAATTAAATATAACAGGCACAATGCCGAATTAAGTACAAGAAGACTGACTCTTCTTACTCACTATGCTTTGAAGCATTCCATTGACACTAGTTATAGATTCCGATGCTTCACTCCACGATTACTGTATTCCTCGGACCTTCTTATTGACGATGAAACACAGAAATTGCATCGGAATTAAATAGAAAAGGCACAATGCCGACTTAAGTACAAGAAGTTTGACTCTTCTTACTTACTATGTTTTGAACCATTCCTGTGACACTAGTTATAGATCAGATGCTTCACTTCAGGTTTACTGTATACCTTGGACCTCCTTATTGACGATGAAACACAGAAATTGCATCGGAATTAAATACAAACGGCACAATGCCGACTTAAGTACAAGAAGACTGACTCTTCCTACTGTCTATGTTTGAACCATTCCTGTGACACTAGTTATAGATTCCGATGCTTCACTTCAGGTTTACTGTATCCCTTGGACCTTCTTATTGACGATGAAACACAGAAATTGCATCGGAATTAAATGCAAAAGGCACAAAGCAGAATTACGTACAAGAAGTCTGACTCTTCTTACTGACTATGTTTTGAACCATTCCTGTGACACTAGTTATAGATCAGATGCTTCACTTCAGGTTTACTGTAAACCTTGGACCTTCTTATTGACGATGAAGCACAGAAATTGCATCGGAATTAAATACAAAAGGCACAATGCCGACTTAAGGACAAGAAGACTGAGTCTTCTTACTGACCTTGTTTTGAACCATCCCTGTGACACTAGTTATAGATTCCGACGCTCCACTTCAGGATTACCGTATCCCTCTGACCTTCCTATTGACGATGAAACACAGAAATTGTATCGGAATTAAATAGAAAAGGCACAATGCCGACTTAAGTACAAGAAGACTGACTCTTCTTACTGTCTATGTTTTGAACCATCCCTGTGACACTAGTTATAGATTCCGATGCTTCACTCCAGGTTTACTGTATCCCTTGGTCCTCCTTATTGACGATGAAACACAGCAATTGCATCGGAATTAAACACAAAAGGCACAATGCCGACTAAAGTACAAGAAGACTGACTCTCCTTACTGACTATGTTTTGAACCCTTCCTGTGACACCAGTTATAAATTCCGATGCTTCACTTCAGGTTTACTGTATCCCTTGGACCTTCTTATTGGCGATGAAACACAGGAATTGCATCGAAATTAAATAGAAATGGCGCAATGCCGACTTAAGTACAAGATGTTTGACTCTTCTTACTGACTATGTTTTGAACCATTCCTGTGACACTAGTTATCAGATGCTTCACTTCAGGTTTACTGTATACCTTGGACCTTCTTATTGACGATGAAACACAGAAATTGCATCGGAATTAAATACAAACGGCACAATGCCGACTTAAGTACAAGAAGACTGACTCATCTTACTGTCTATGTTTTGAACCATTCGTGTGACACTAGTTACAGATTCCGATGCTTCACTTCAGGTTTACTGTATCCCTTGCACCTTCTTATTGACGATGAAACACAGAAAATGCATCGGAATTAAATGCAAAAGGCACAATGCCGACTTAAGTACATGAAGACCGTCTCTTCCTACTGTCTATGTTTTGAACCATTCCTGTGACACTAGTTACAGATTACGATGCTTCACTCCGGGTTTACTGTATCCCTTGGTCCTTCTTATTGACGATGAAACACAGAAATTGCATCGGAATTAGATACAAAAGGCACAATGCTGACTTGAGTACAAGAAGACTAACTCTTCTTACTGCCTATGTTTTGAACCACTCCTGTGACACTAGTTATGGATTCCGATGCTTCACTTCAGGTTTACTGTATCCCTCTGACCTTCTTATTGACGATGAAACACAGAAATTGCATCGGAATTAAATACAAAATACACAATGCCGATTTCAGTTCAAGAAGACTGACTCTTCTTACTGTCTATTTTTGAACCAGTACTGTGACACTAGTTATAGACTCCGATGCTTCACTCCAGGTTTACTGTATCCCTTTGTCCTTCTTATTGACGATGAAACACAGAAATTGCATCGGAATTAAATAGAAAAGGCACAATGCCGACTTAAGTACAAGAAGACTGACTCTTCTTACTGACTATGTTTGAACCATTCCCGTGACACTAGTTATAAATTCCGATGGTTCACTTCAGGTTTACTATATCCCTTGGACCTTCATATTGATGGTGAAACAAAGAAATTGCATCGGAATTAATTACAAAAGGCACAGTGCAGAATTAAGTACAAGGAGACTGACTCTTCTTACTGTCTATGTTTTGAACCATTCCTGTGACACTAGTTGTAGATTCCGATGCTTCACTTCAGGTTTACTGTACCCATCTGACCTTCTTATTGACGATGAAACAAAGAAATTGCATCGGAATTAAATACAAAAGGCACAATGCCGACTTAAGGGCAAGAAGACTGACTCTTCTTACTGTCTATTTTTTGGACCATACCATTGAGACTAGTTACGGATTCCGATGCTTCACTCCAGGTTTACTGTATCACTTGGACCTTCTTACTGACGATGAAACTCAGAAATTGCATCGGAAATAAATAGAAAAGGCACTATGCCTTCTTTAGTACAAGAAGACTGACTCTTCTTACTGACTATGTTATGAACGATTCCTGTGACACTAGTTATAGATCCCGATGCTTCACTACAGGTTTACTGTATGCCTTGGACATTCTCATTGACGATGAAACACAAAAATTGCATCGGAACTAAATACAAAAGGCAAAATGCCGACTGAAGTACACGAAGACTGACTCTTCTTACTGTCTATGATTTGAACCATTCCTGTGACACTATTTACAGATTCCGATGCTTTACTCCAGGTTTACTGTATCCCTTGGGCCTTCTTATTGACGATGAAACACAGAAATTGCATCGGAATTAAATACAAAAGGCACAACGCCGACTTAAGTACAAGAAGACTAACTCTTCTTACTGACTATGTTTTGAACCATTCCTGTGACACTAGTTATGGATTCCGATGCTTCACTTCAGGTTTACTGTATCCCTCTGACCTTCTTATTGACGATGAAACACAGAAATTGCATCGGAATTAAATTCTAAAAGCACAATGCCGAATTAAGTTCAAGAAGGTTGACTCTTCTTACTCTCTATATCTGAACCACTCCTGTGACATTAGTTATAGACTCCGATGCTTCACTCCAGGTTTACTGTATCTCTTGGACCTTCTTATTGACGATGAAACACAGAAATTGCACCGGAATTAAATACAAAAGGCACAATGCCGACTTAAGTAAAAGAAGTCTGACTATTCTTACTGTCTATGATTTGAACCATTCCTGTGACACCAGTTATAGATTCCGATGCTTAACTCCTAGTTTACTGTATCCCTTGGACATTCATATTGACGATGAAACACAGAAATTGCATCACAATTAAATAGAAAATGCACAATGTTGACCTAAGTACAATAAGACTGACTATTCTTACTGACTATGTTTTGAACTATTCCTGTGACACTAGTTATAGACTCCGATGCTTCACTTCAGAATTACTGTATCGCTCTGACCTTCTTATTGACGATGAAACACAGAAAATGCATCGGAATTAAATACAATAGGCACAAAGCAGAATTAAGTACAAGAACACAGACTCTTCTTACTGTCTATGTTTTGAACCATTCCTGTGACACTAGCTATAGATTACGATGCTTCACTTCAGGTTTCAGGTTTACTGTACCCCTCTGACCTTCATATTGACGATGAAACACAGAAATTGCATCGGAATTAAATACAAAAGGCACCATGCCGTCTTAAGTACAAGAAGACTGCCTCTCCTTACTGACTATGCTTTGAACCATTCCTGTGACACTAGTTATAAATTCCGATGCTTCACTTCAGGTTTACTGTATACCTTGGACCTTCTTATTGACTATGAAACACAGAAATTGCATCGGAATTAAATACAAAAGGCACAAAGCAGAATTAAGTACAAGAAGACTGACTCTTCTTACTGTCTATGTTTTGAACCATTCCTGTGACGCTAGTTATAGATTCCGATGCTTCACTCCAGTTTTACTTTATCCCTTGGACCTTCTTATTGAGGATGAATCACAGATATTGCTTCGGAATTAATTACAAAAGGCACAATGCCGACTTAAGGACAAAAAGACTGACACTTCTCACTGTCTATGTTTGAACCATTCCTGTGACACTAGCTATAGATTCCGAAGCTTCACTTCAGGTTTACTGTATCCCTTGGACCTTCATACTGACGATGATACACAGTAATTGCATCGGATTTAAATAGAAAGGGCACAATGTCGACGTAAGTACAAGAAGACTGACTCTTCTTACTGTCTATGTTTTGAACCATTCCTGTGACACTAGTTATAGCTTCCGATGCTTCACTCCAGGTTTACTATATCCCATGGACCTTCTTGTTGACGATGAAACACAGAAATTGCATCGGAAATAAATAGAAAAGGCACAATGCCGACTTAAGTACAAGAAGACTGACTCTTCTTACTGACAATGTTTTGAACCATTACATTGACACAAGTTATAAATTCCGATGCTTCACTTCATGTTTACTGTATCCCTGGGACTTTCTTATTGACGATGAAACACAGAAATTGCATCGGAATTAAATAGAAAAGGCACAATGCCGACATAAGTACAAGAAGAATGACTCTTCTTACTGACTATGTTTTGAACCATTCCTGTGACACTAGTCATAGATCCGATGCATCAGTACAGATTTACTGTATACCTTGGACCTTCTTGTTGACGATGAAACACAGAAATTGCATCGGAATTAAATACAAAGGGCACAATGCCGACTTAAGTACAATAAGACTGACTCTTCTTACTGTCTATGTTTTGAACCATTCCTGTGACACTAGTTATAGATTTCGATGCTTCACTTCAGGTTTACTGTATTCCTTGGACCTTCTTATTGACGATGAAACACAGAAAATGCATCGGAATTAAATACAAAAGGCACAATGCCGACTTAAGTACATGAAGACCGACTCTTCCTTCTGACTATGTTTGAACCATTCCAGTGACACCCGTTATAAATTCCGATGCTTCACATGATGTTTACTGTATCCCTTGGACCTTGTTATTGACGATGAAACACAGAAATTGCATCGGAATTAAATACAAAAGGCACAATGCCGAATTAAGTACAAGAAGACTGACTCTTCTTACTGTCTATGCTTTGAACCATTTCTGTGACACTAGTTATAGATTCCGATGCTTCACTCCAGTTTTACTGCATCCCTTGGACCTTCTTATTGACGATGAAACACATAAATTGCATCGGAATTAAATACAAAAGGCAAAATGCCGACTGAAGTGCACGAAGACTGACTCTTCTTACAGTCTATGATTTGAACCATTCCTGTGACACTAGTTACAGACTCCGATGCTTCACTCCAGGTTTACTGCATCCCTTGGTCCTTCTTATTGACGATGAAACACAGAAATTGCATCGGAATTAAATAGAAAAGGCACAATGCCGACTTAAGTACAAGAAGACTGACTCTTCTTACTGACTATCTTTTGAACCATTCCTGTGACACTAGTTATAAATTCCGATGCTACACTTCAGGTTTACTGTATCCCGTGGACGTTCTTATTGACGATGAAACACAGAAATTGCATCGGAATTAAATACAAAAGGCACAGTGCAGAATTAAGTACAAGGAGACTGACTCTTCTTACTGTCTATGTTTTGAAATATTCCATTGACACTAGTTATAGATTTCGATGCTTCACTTTAGGTTTACTGTATCCCTTGGACCTAGTTATTGACGATGAAACACAGAAATTGCATCGGAATTAAATAGAAACGTACAATGCCGACTTAAGTACAAGGAGACTGACTCTTCTTACTGACTATGTTTTGAACCATTCCTGTGACACTACTTATAGATTCCGATGCTTCACCACAGGTTTACTGTATGCCTTGGACCTTCTTATTGACGATAAAACACAGAAATTTCATCGGAATTAAATACAAAAAGCAAAATGCCGACTTAAGTACACGAAAACTGACTCTTCTTACTGTCTATGTTTTGAACCATTCCTTTGACACTAGTTATAGATTCCGATGCTACACTCCAGGTTTACTGTATCCCTTGGACCTTCTTATTGACGTTGAAACACACAAATTGCATCGGAATTAAATAGAAACGGCACTATGCCGACGTAAGTACAAGAAGACTGACTCTTCTTACTGTCTATGTTTTGAACCATTCCTGTGACACTAGTTACAGATTACGATGCTTCACTCCGGGTTTACTGTATCCCTTGGACCTTCTTATTGACGATGAAACACAGAAATTGCATCGGAATTAAATACAAAAGGCACAATGCTGACTTAAGTACAAGAAGACTAACACTTCTTACTGACTATGTTTTGAACCATTCCTGTGACACTAGTTATGGATTCCGATGCTTCACTTCAGGTTTACTGTATCCCTCTGACCTTCTTATTGACGATGAAACACAGAAATTGCATCGGAATTAAATACAAAATGCACATTGCCGATTTCAGTTCAAGAAGACTGACTCTTCTTACTGACTATGTTTGAACCATTCCCGTGACACTAGTTATAAATTCCGATGGTTCACTTCAGGTTTACTATATCCCTTGGACCCCCATATTGACGATGAAACAAAGAAATTGCATCGGAATTAATTACAAAAGGCACAGTGCAGAATTAAGTACAGGAGACTGACTCTTCTTACTGTCTATGTTTTGAACCATTCCTGTGACACTAGTTGTAGATTCCGATGCTTCACTTCAGGTTTACTGTACCCCTC